>NW_010253273.1:217272-233832 GCF_000690775.1 Eurypyga helias | reverse complement strand
CCTGCTGATTCATTTATGGTGCTGCACGTGAACAAAGAAAGATCTCCAGTAGTGGGGAGCAACTTAATGCAGCCTGAATTTTTCTACTCCGTTTTGGATTGTTTTCCTGTGATACTTATTACTTCTCTTTCCATGAGGACAGCCGGAGGTCTGGAGCCCAGTTAAATTCTCGGTTTGCTCCAGAATTGCCTCAGAGCTGGGCTAAGGAGTCGGTGTGAGCCAGGAACAGATGCTGAGGGTACACAGGGTTGCCTTTTGTTCCTCTAAACTTTTGTTTTCCCAACCATAAATCTTCCCAATAAAGTGCCCTGAGTGACTTGGCCGCTCAAGCCGCGGTGCTGGGTGTGGTGGCTCAGCAGCCGTGCCCCAGACTGACCCAGAGATGTGGGGCATCAGCTGTGAGCTAACTCTGGGGAAAGCTCGGCGCGTGCCTGGGCATCAGCGATGGGCCTGGGCGGGACATCCCTGGCCCGGGTACCCCCTCGCTCACGGGGGGATCGGGGTGATGAACGGGGCCGTCAGTGAGGGGCTGCCAGCCCGGGTGGCACTTCTGTGCTTTTAAATTTCAGAGCAAACTCTGGGTCCTTCCAGTTTTGTGGTGCCTCAGGAAGGTGAGTCCCACGGCAAAGCCCAGCCCCGGGGCCCAGGCTCTTCTCTCCCGCCCTGGGCGATGTCCCACCTGATGTCCTGTGTTCCGTGACCTTGGTGCCCATCCGGAGCTCACCGATCTCTCCTTAGTACCTGGACTTCACTGTCAGACCAGCTATTTAAATTGTAAAACATTCAACAAAGGTAGGCAGAATTAAATTTATTCCTGAATTGTTGAATAATGTAATATTCGTGTTGTACATAAAAGAATCACAAACCACCCAGCCTGATTTTCCTATGAAAACATTTAACTTTTATTAAATCAAGACAGTTTTAAGGAGCAGCAAAAAATGAAAGCAAAAACAATTGAACCAGCTTTCAAAGTTGCCCTGTAGCCAAAACATCCATCTGAGAAGCTGAAGGGTTGATTTTATTTGTTTGTTCTTCTGTTGGAGTGTATCACCAATAATTAAAAAAAAAAAAAAAAGATGCAAGTTCAAACCCTTGGAATAAATGAAAGCAGTCTCGTAAGCCTGCTGAGAGCTGCCTACAGCTGCTTTGGCAGTCTCCGTCAGTACGGGAACGCTGCAGCACGGGTAGGCGCTGGATCCTGCCCAGCCCCATCCAGCTGGACCCGGGGCTCAGGGACGGGGGGACGCACGGACCGCCAGCCCTGCGGGGTGGCGTGGGGCGGCCGTCGCCTGCAAGGGCAGGGGGTGAAAACAGGCTCAAGTGGGGTGCGTGTCGGTGCTTTGTGGAGGCGTTAAAATATCTGGGGTCACGGCCTGTGCGCCTTGCAGGTGAGACTCCCTCCAGGCCAGGCTTTGGCCCTGTACCTATAAAACATGCCTAAACCATTAACTGTTCTTCCCAGGGAAGTGGCAGAGGACCCTGCGTGCTGGAGTTAAGTCAGCAAGGCTAGACAAAGCCCTGGGGAGCAGTCTGCGGGGAACAAACCTGTATTGGCAGACAGCAAGATAAATTGGATGATCTAATAGTCCTTTTCCATCTCTAAGTTTTATGATTCATTTGTTATTTTAGCCATCTATATATATATTTTATTTTACCCTAGAGGGGTTTTTTTTGAAATGTGTGCAATATATTCCTTTTAAAAAAAAAAAAAATCACTTAAGAAAGTGGGGTTGCAGGATCCAAGGCACTGTCTCGTAAGTGCAGTCGCTAACGAACTACCTGGCGTGTGGAAGGTGAAGGGTGGCTCGTGCAGGTCTGCGGGGGACGGTCACCCCAAGGAGTGGGTGGTGGGGTTAGGGTGCCGAGCCGTCTGCTGGCTTCGGCTCTGCAGTCAGGGCTGGGTGCTGCTCTGGTGGGCCCTGTCCTCCCTGCCACGATGCACAGACCCCGAAGGGGGGCTTGGGAAAGGCGGGAGATTTGGGGGAAATCCGAGAAGGGTTTGTGGGGGGCACATTCAGCACTTTCCATTGAGTGGGGCCTCCTGCCCTGTCCCTCAGTGATGGGGAGCGCGTGGGTGGGACAGGAGGGCTGGCAGCCGTCGGAAGGACACTGAGCCCTCGAGACCATGGCTGTGCTGTGGCCGGGCTGCCCGGGGATGGGCTCGGCCTCTCACCGGCTGCTTCACCATGGAGAGGAGGAGCAGTGGCACTTGGTGATGGCCAACAGGTGACACTGTACCCATCAGCGTTCCGCGAGCATGACTGGCTGCCACGGAGAGCTTCGACACGTCGGCAGTAAATAACCCACGGACGTGCCACCCCGCGCCGGGGGACCTCGTGGGGACGAGGGAGTGCTTAGGGAAACCAAGTGTTAAACAGAGCCATCCGTCTGAGGTGGAGTGCCTGGGAGAAGGGTGTTTGGTATCTCAATCATGCCTGGTTTATGGCTAGCGAGCCTTGAATTTGTGTGACAGCAGCCCAGTGCCTCGCTGTAGATTACGCCATAAATAACCCCGGCGTGGAGTGGCCAGAGGAGCCAGATGAGGGGAAAAAAAGCATCTGTAGAAACAAATGCAGGGTGGTGTAGTTGGATTTTTTTTCTCCCTCTATTTCTTATTTTAAGTGATTATTATTTAGAGGAAGGGAGGCTGCTAGAAATCTTTCGTGAGTTTTACTGAAACAGGCACATTCCTGTGGTTTTTTTTTTACTCCCACAACCTCTCCAGGTCAGTCTTTTTCTTTCTCTGCAGAGAGAGAAAGGGGAAAAAAAGAAAGAAAAGAAAAACCCACACAAAAATCAATCCATCAAATGTCATTACAGATTTATTAAGCCTGATGTAGAAAGACTTTTAACAGTAACATCTTCAGAAAGCATAAAAAGAGCACTTCTGTTCAGTCTTGTGCTTTGAAAATCTAAATATATTTTTATCATATAAATAATTCTTTTCATGTTTTAAGTGCATCTGTTTTTTTTTTTTTTTCCTTTTCAAATTTCCATTTTACAATTGGCCAAAACTGAAGTCTGCATTGACTGAAATGAAGCCATTTGCAAAGCTAATGATGTTGTGAAGCATGTCTATGGTGAACCATATCAGCTAGATTTCAGAAAGGTAGTTCAATGAGTGCAGCATTAAAATGAGGGACAGCCTCCAGCAAAATCATAATTGAACACACCCAAGTCCTTAATGTCTGCAGTTGGGTTTCCTGATGCAAATTACGATAACATTTCAGATGTGAGCAGTCGCTTTCCAATAGCTGCAGTGGAAAAGAGACATTTTATGCCACAAAGGAAAGAATTACCATGTTTAAAAATGTAAATAATATATGTATAGAAACCTTTTTTATGGAAATGAGGCATTCAGGATTATGTGAACAGTTTGGGCTATTTTTTTTCCTTTTAAACACAACAGATAAAGATGTGTGATCTATTATTCAGGGCTTTAATTACAGTTCTAAAACTGCAGTGATTTTATTTAAAAAAAAAAAAAAAATCCCTGGGCATAAAAAGTAATGTTTTCTGTGGTAAAGTTGAGGGAATTTTTTTTTTTTTTTTACAATGTATTTACTGCGGTAAAAATACAGAACAAAAAATCACCGTTAATAGATTTCAATGCTACAAATCATACACAGAAATACATCTTAAATATACTGGAATACAGTCATCTTCCTGTAAATCAGAAAAGGCCTTAGATAAATAGGCTTGACCTGATTTAAATTTAATGAGATACATAGTCCTGATTGTTAATAATTGGTTTGGGGGAACCCGAAACAATAAAAGAGGTAATCTCCTCTAGTATAAATTATACGAATTTATTTAGCAATCAACCAAAGAAAAAAAATGCCATTAACATTATCAATTTGTTTAGTTTAAGTTAGTTATAATAAGCAAATAATTTGAAGCGAAATTGCCAGCTAGGCTTTGAGAAAGGCAGTAAATGTTGGGAAGATGCAGATCTGTGATGAAGCGTTAGGGCCACTAGATGGTATGGTCCTCCCAGCAGAAAGGGGTTTTTCCATCGCAAGGACCATTCATAATCATCAAAACCAAGTGAAACATGGTTTTGATTAAAACAGCCTGTTGGCTCAATAATCTTAGTAATTTTAAAAACATCCTTAATGTGGAAGAAGAACACTGCAATGTCAGAAATGGCCTTGGGGCCCATTATAAACAGCAACAAAATAAATAAGGAGGAGAAATGAGAGGTCATGAAAACAAAATTAAGCTAATGTTTCAAATTTTGACAATTATGAATTGTTCCTCCAAGAAGACATAAAAAAAAAAAAATTCAGGCACTATTAGATAAAATACAAAGAGAATAATTGTACATGTATGAGTTTTCCCATGGGACTAAGCATGCTTTAAAAGCAAAACTTGACTTAGATTTCCCCTCTTCCCCCCGCCCCCCTTTATAGCCAGCAATTGGGCAGGTCTCATGCAAACACAGACTTGCTTCTCAGAGTTCCTCCAAGAACTCATCTCGAATTCCTTTATGAGCCATTAAAAGATGATGACCAAGAAAACAAACAAACAGAAATTACAGGCATATTTTCTATACAAAAAAAAAGAAAGAAGTATCTCCCATCATGGACCAATTTTTGTAGGAAACCGAAACAAGCAAATATAACAAAATCTGTGTTCATAACATGGCAATATAGTCAATATATACAAATATGTACAGTATAAAAATGCATCAAAGGCGCAAGTTTTCATCCAAACAAGCTGCAGTGCACAACGAAAAGCAGCTTGGCCCCCCCTCCACTCTAAGTATACAGGCAATATGTTCTATACAGCATGCACTTGTTACAAAATTAGTGCATAAGCACCGAAACATTCTACAGATAAAGTCACCGTGAGCCCCCCCGGAAAGGAGTCCCCTTTGCGTTGTTAATATAAAAAAATGTGTTTAATCTTTCTTTTTTACGATTTGCAGTATATACATTTTTTTTTTTTTTTTAAGAGAAATGAACGTTTGATTCTTCGGGTTTTTTTTAATTTTTTTAAACAAAATCCTAGACCTAACACCACGGGTCACAGCTGTAACCTGAAGATGCTGCCAATAACAAACTTATTACATACCACAAGCGCTGGGGCAGAGCAAAACCGTCAAAGTTACTATTATGGCCAACTACGCTTGATTATTTAAAATGGGGGTGGAACGCTCGTGATTCGTGCCGACATATTCAAGATGATAAAACCCAAAACAAACGCACAGGAAAAAAAACCCAACACGGGATTAGTAAGCGGTGCCTGAGCACTAGACGGAAGGGCGTATTGTACCGGAGACATACGACAGTGAAGTACCCTGAGCCAAATAAGAACTGTTTAGCTTGTCAGCTTTTGCAACCTGTATTGCACATGCCAGTGTTTGCTGCATCATAAAGCCAAAATACTGCGTTGTGCATCCTGAAGATCTGCTGCTTCGCTTGGTGCCACCAGTGCCCAGCCGCTGCTCCAGCCACAGAGTCGTTGCCTGTTTACAGGCGCCCGTACACGCACACCCCGTGTGCCCGTGTGTGCACCGCGACAGGGACGTACGCAGGGGGCAGACGTCTGTGTAGCTGCATATCTAGCCAGATAGATACAGATATGTATTTTTTTTTAATGTTATGTGGACCAGTAAGTGAAATTGTTGCCCGTATAAATCTTCCACATCTGAGACAGCTGCGTGGACGTTCGAGTACTGTAGCCACATCCCTCACCCGGGGCTGGTGCCCACGTGGGGATGTGGTTTTCAAGGGAAAGCATTCCCTGCCTTTAACGTCACCACATTTTTTGCAAAACGCTATTTTCATTTTATTTTTAAAATACTGATCTTTTTCTCCTGCTATCTCGTCTAAGCAGCCTAATCAAAGAATTTGTTGCGTTTGCTTGGATCAAAAAAAAAAGAAGGGAAAAAAAGAAGTTTGCTCAGCTGGATGGTGTGAACTCGAGCGGAGATGTACGATCTGCCAGGATTCGTACTTAATCTGTTGTCTCAAGCAGGGCTTTTACAAAGGCCTGAAGACATTTCATGAGCTGAGAGTGATGATGAACTGGAAGTTTATTACTCCGCAGTTAACTCCAGTGGTACAGCTATTTCACTTTCAAAGATACTCTCAAAGAAAATATCGTGCAGACACTTTGGTACCAGAGACAACAGTGTCATCTTAAACTTTATCTACTCTTCGCATTTTTGTGGGCATAGTTAAACCAAAAATGATCACCACTGTAGACTGAAGTGTCCTGGGATAAAAGTGCTTGCACTGGTATAAAAGTGGTCCAGCAAAGCAAAATGAGCTGTACCAGTATAAAGTGCTTTATAGCGATACAACTGGTTTTACATTAGGACTGTTGCCAGCATAGTCATGTTGATAACAAAGTTTTGCAGTCACTTCCCTGACATAACTATAAAACTCCTGAAGAGCAATGTCCCTTAGATTTAATCTGCATGGAGCTAGAGACTGTTGGCTGAAGTTGTTTTCAAAACCATCTAAACACCTTAGGAATCCAAGGTTAGGATCACGAGTACAGGGTTTGGAGCTGCGTAGACAGAGGGTAAATATACTGAATTCCAAGGAGTAGCTCTGGATTTAGACTGGAAGAAATGCACTCAGAACCTGGCTTCTGTTTTTTAGAAGTTGGTATAGATAAAGCTGACGGCTGGAATGGAATGGGAGGGAGGGGGTTGCGGGGCAGACTAGGAACGTGCCGGTGGGATGCGGCGCAGCACGCGTGGGGTGCACACCCTCTCCCCGGGGTTCTACGCTTGGCACGTGTTCGTTTGCAAAGGCATGTTGGCTTCTGTTATCACTGTCAGCCCGCTACTTTTATTTTTTTACTCTTTCATTTTCCTTCAAGAGGCGATTGGAATATAAGTATCCTAAATTCTGCATCTTCGTGTGAGGTCAGCCACTGTGGGAAATAATTAAAAAAAGAAAGGAAAAAAAATGAAAATCCAGGAAGCATTTCTTTCTGGAATCACTACCTAGGGGCTCATCCAGGGCCATCAACAGGAAGACTTATCCTGACTCCAGGTGCTGATAAAACTAGGAACTCAGTTTGATGAAATGTGAATTAAAATCTGCCTTTAGTTGCATGTCATTTATTCTTCAGTTACAAATTTCAAACCGTTATGCTCGCTGTGGTCCAATCTGTCACACATAAAAATGGCTCAGGTTACACCTAACGTCCAGCCCAAACTCTTCATCAGCATTCCTGAAAAGTTCTAAGTTTAAATGAAATTCAATAACTGATCATTCTCAACTGCAGAGAGCGAAGGTTTGGCAAAGAGAAAAGGTGCAACCTCAGGATAAATCGTGAGGGGGAGCAGGAAAACCAGGCCAGCAAAACCCCAGCGTCACTGGCCCTGTTGTGACTCTGACACCCAACAAGAAGCTGGTCCGTGGGCACCTCATGGGTGGCCAGAAACCAGGAATTACAACTCTATGGAGCTGCTAAACACAGCTTCCTGGGAGCACAAATAATGTGTCAGGTTGCACCGTAGGAAGGTGGGCACATACCAGTAGGACTTTTTCAAAATATATAGAGGTGGTTATATCAGTGCTCTTCCTTGGGGACAGATGGCCTCTAAAGCCGGCTGTAATTGCAACATATTGATCTGGAATCTGTGATCAATGCTGTCTTTATAGAGAGAATTTTAAATATAAATTGCATCGTATATCTGGTTGTGAAGACAAAAGCCCTGTGTGACGGAGATCCACCTCCACTTTCTCCAGCCTGAGAGTTACGACAGCAAGCGGACAGGGGACAGTGGCCTCAGCCCAGCCTCAGGCGCTGAACAGTGTCATTTCTTCTATGGGAAGAACTTTCTGCCAAAAACTAGGTTGCTGTCTTTCATCCCCTTGTGTTGTCTCAACAGGTTCGATTGCAAGGTAACAGTCACAGGGAGGCCAAGCCAAGGGCTGACCCGAGCTTCTGTGCTGGAACGCGAGCAGCTCCGCCGGGGCAGGTTCAGGCCATTAGTCATTAGCAGGGAGCAAGGCGATAGAAAGCAAATCTCCCCTCGGTACCTCTCGGTCAGGGGCTGCCCTGGGCCAGAACTTGGTTACTTTTGTGTTTTCCCAACCACAGAGGGCAGCTTGCTTTCCGTGAAAAGCCTGCACGGACAATTCCCTGTGGGAATATCCCCTTCTATTTTAGGAGCTGAACTGTGGGTATAAATTAGTCAATAAACATGGCACTTTATCCAAACACGATTAAGGAAAGAAAAAAGACCAAAAATGAGGGAAACAATCCTTGCCATCTGTGCGTGTGAGACTTGACTCAATAGTCTGTAAAACCAGCTTGCAAGGCTTCAATCCTATCGTGTTAATATATAATTATTGATTTTTAAAATGACTTCTTATATCCTCCATGATCTCTAAAAAAGCTAGGGAGGTCAGTCTTGTAAATACTTTTACAAGTAGGTAATAAAACCATGATGAAGTTGCACTGACAAGTAATTACTGGGCAGGTTTGTTAGGGGATTTTCAAAGATTTTTTTTAAAAAAACAATTATTACTCTCCTAATGACAGCCATTTTTAAAGTTAATTGTCCTTCCCCCTCTCAGCTTAAAAATAATAAGGACCTGGAAAAAACACCTGAGACTGATCCACTGAAATTCTTACATATTAGGCTCCAAAGAGATGCTAATTACATCTCTCTCTTTTAAAACAGAACTTTTTTTTTAAGGTGATATGGCTTATTTTGACATGGATGCTGGCAGGAAGGGAGCTATGGTTTCTGAATAAATCTCTCAAAGCAGTGTGTAAGGGTAACAATTCTTACTGCTTTATTGCAGTGCAGGAGCATAAACAGCTTGGATATGTGGTGTATCAATATGCCACTTGTTAATAAGCAAGGACGTGAATCATAAATATTCGGCTGTTTGATCACCAGGCTTTTAATTAATGTTTTGATGATCTCCAATAAGAATAAAAGTCAGAACGATAGATATTGAGTAGATACGACAGAGAAAAGATGCAATGATTTTCTGTGTTACCTGATTTATATGACAGATAAACTATCAACTCATCCAGTTTCATACAGAGAAAGAGAGAGGAGAGACATACATTTCCTTTTTTTATATCATATTGTAAAAAAAAAAAAAAAATCACTTAATTCAAATGCGTACCTAAAATGTTCCCAGAGGACAGCGATGCAGGCAAAATAATCAAGGTTTAGCACTGTGTAATAAAGGTTTGTGGCGAGATTTTAAATGAAGTAGCACACTTGCCTGTGCCGGTGCAGAGCTCCCTGAGCAAAACACGCTGCTGGGCTGGCCAGACGTCCCTCAGGGAGACCAGCCCTCTGGAAAACCCTGAGGGAGGTTTTCAGCTCTGAGCTCCCAGGTGCCAGCACAGCTGGGGCTGGGGTGGCTGATGGCAGGACCACGTTTCCTATCCTCACCACGAGCCCGCTCTCACCAGCTATGGGGCACCTGGAAAGCCTCTTTGCTGCCAGCACTGAGCAGCTGGTGCCCCGAGGAGTCCCAGCCCGGGATGCTGCCGGCTGGCTGGGGCTGTAGGGCCACCCTTTTTGGGGAAGGGTGCTCCCTGCTCCCGGCAGCAGCCTGTGTCAGCATCCGTCCGGCTCGCCCACGGCTGCAAAGCAGCAAAACATCTGGCATGGAGGGCTCCGACCAAAGCAGATGGCAGAACGCCCAGCTGTGACAGGGCGCGGGATCGGTGGGAATTTCACCCATTGGATACTTCAGTAAGCCAGGCATTTTCCCTCAAGCACTCAAAAGCTTGGGGAAAGAAGCGGGGCTGGGGACATGCCCGTGGTTTCTCCCAGGTGGCATTTTACCGCGGCGCCGCTGCCGCGGGGTCCGGGCCGCAGGACCCACCTTGTGCCACTTCACTTAATAACTCTGAACCGGGCTGTGCAATTTAACAGCTTCTGAGGAGCTCGATGCTAATGCATTGATTTTGCTTTAATAGAATTTTGTTGTCAATGGCCAGTGCTCAGCACGGCGCAGGCTTCAATCTTAACCCATCTGAAGGCTCTGCTCGTTTCCAGTTGAGCTCCGTTCATTTCCAGTTGAATAGGTTAAGCAAAGACAGACCTCACTGTTCTCAATTCACTTTATGATCCTCCCATCATAAAAAATAATATCAGCACCTTGCTTTTCATGTCAGAACTACATTTGAGCTGCTATTCCCTATGCCCATGAGTAAATCCCATAAAAGCCGCCCCGTTGTACTGTCGCTATTTTTCCTTGTGGATGATTGATTGATGGATGAGTGCTGACACTTCAATGAAGCTATTTCGACTGCCATCTCAATCCGATGATGTGAGGGGTATATTTTCTGTCCATGCCTCATTACTTCAGAATGACATTCCTGGAACTTCATTTACTTTTTCCCTCCTTCCCTCAAGCGCCATATTTTTTCCCATCTAGGTTATGCATGCCATAAAAAAAGCAATTTGCTATTATATGTGGCATAAGGGCAACACTTTCCCTAGGAGGTAAATAAGAAGGGCCTTTTTTTCTCCTCCATGTTGAGTTTAGGGATCATGTCAAAATTTCCCAAACAATGCCAAAACAGGCTGTTCTGCACAAGCCACGGGGAATGCAGTAAGCATATTTAGTCTGGTTCTGTGAATGCCGCACTTCAATTACATCCTTGAACATCTAAAATGAAACAGTAGTAAAAGACACCCCAAAGCCCCCTCTTACTTGAGAAAGATCCTCTTCTCAACTTGCCTAGCATACTTTGAATATTTCGTTTGCGGCGGTGGAGCAATTTACAACTTGATCCAGACTCACTTCTCCTTTGGGAACAGGGGAAGTTCATCGTTAAATGCAGAGACGGATTTGTCTACTGGAGGTTGCTTTCGCGGTGAGGAAATGCTCAGCCAGAGTAAACAGGGCTGTGCCTGATTTTCCAAGCAGTGCACTAGGTAACGTGAGACTTGTGACATTAGCATATCCTGGAAGATTTTGTGAGTTGACTCAGGACCCGATTTTAATCTGTGTAATACAGTATTCCCGTTAATAATAATGTATAATTAAGACATCCGTTAAAAATCCATAACGTTAATTTAATGGAGAAAATCTAATACAGTTCTATTGGAATTTTTACGTTAAATTAACTTTAACGGGCTTTTAATGGATGTCTTAATTAGATCTCATTATTAACGTGAATATTCCACAAATTAAAATTGGGACCTCAAAGTTTTAATGAAAAAAGTTACAAGCACAAATTTGAAATTGCCATCTTTGTAGCCCCCTTCTCCCCAGGTCTCAGTTGACTTGCAGACAGCTGTGCTTTCCAGCCCGCCCGCGCCGGCAGTACTAGCCAGGCCGGACGGAGAGCGCAAAGACCAGATTCTGATCTCATTTAGGGTGGCATAAATCCAATGTAACTCCATTGAGTACGACAGAGAAACTTAGATTTGCACACACCTAACTGAGAAAGGAATTCTATTTTTATATCTATATATAGATATTTATATAGCGATATTTATATATAGATATATATATTTATATAACGTTCAATAATCTAACAATAGTACTTTTGTCTAAAAATCACTCCATCGCATATGTCTCGTCATAAACCGTAATGGAGATTTAAATATATATATATATCTGAGGAATAAAACAAACTGAAAATAATCCATTTTAAACAAATCTTTGGCAGCAACATGGTTAAGCATAACTATTTGAACAACTTGCACAGAAGATTAACATTGTTCAGAGGTTTTTTGGCTCAGAATCTGTTTTAACTTAATAATTCTTGTACTTACTGTGATGTATTGATCCCTAGTGCAATGACTGGATTGGGCAACCCAGGTGCAACAGTAATAGCTGCACAGAATAGAAACATTTCCTTTAGACAAACTATCCCAAAGGGGTTATAAATAGGAAATGGACATTACCATGAAAAGTAAAGCTTCCAATGTGACTGCATCTTGTGTAGCACACTTGGACATTAAACTATGAAGAATTTTTTTTTCCTGTCAAGTGTTACAAATTGACGAAATAAGTACATCAATGTTCTCAGTCATTATCTTACTTCAGTGGCACTTTGTTTTAGTGACAGCAAAAAGGGACAGTGGAGACCAGACAGCCCCAGTGCAGTTTATCAATGGAAATCTAATATCGTCCATAAGCAGGGGAGTGGAAATCAATACTTCATTACCAAATTGTTAGTGAGGATGAAGAAGAATAGCAGGAGTTTTTTTGGCAGTCTTCTCGGTCCGGGTTGTTGTGAGTTCAATGTCAGGATCGGAGTGACGTGCAGAGGCGGGCTGGGTGCGGGAAGCCTGGGCTGGAGAGCTGGAACTAAGGCATTCGTCCTGCAAGCAGAATAGTAATAACAACTGTCATTACCAAGATTCTAGTCACGAGTCCAGATTTTATTGAATATGTACTTTTATCAGTAGGCATTTCGGGCAATGAGTCAGCTGTGCTTTACTGTGTCCACACTTAGCCTCACAAAAGGCAAGGACGTAGAAGTGTGAACAAAAATACCCAGATCCTTTTCCATAACTGTTGCAGGGATTAGTGGGTAAACTCCAACTGATGCTACAGCTCTGCCTGGTCCACTGAGTGTGTTAGTCTGCATCTGTGCTTTGCCCTCATGTTGGTTAAACCTGGACGATATGATGACCCTTGTTCTACAACCAGCCAAGGATATGCCCTAAAAACCTCAGGCTGAATGGGACATCTCGGAACTCCCCCCCCCCCCCCCTTATTTAAGTTACTGGAATATTGCTGTGTTATTTCTAGTTGTTAAGGCACCTCCCCTGCCCAGCACTAAAAGCTGCTGTTCTTCCACTGGACCTTTTCCAGTTTGCAACTACTAAAAGTGCTAAGTGACTCAAGTTGTGAAGGTACTTCTACACAGAGACAGAAGGTGCTTGTTTTACTTCATTTCAGTATGTGGGTTTAAAAGTTCAGTCTAGAGTTGAATTCTGTTTTTCTTATAGCCTGGGAGAAAGATACTGAGAACAGCAGTAGAAACAGCAACTGGAAAAATAGGGTGAGAAATGAGGCAGGCAATAAGTAGAGTGAAAGTTAATCCGGAGAGAGTACAGAGAAAAAAAAGTCCAGCAGTGGGCAAAGAGAAATATGTTAGTGAAAAATATATTATCTGTTCAAGGCCACGGACATTTCAGCAAACACAACTCAAAGCCTGCGGTGTGTTCCCTGTGTTCTGGCTAAATCAACTGGAAATTCAGTAGTAGCTTGATTTAAAGTAAAATAAACTCTGCTTTTCAAAAAATTCCATATGTAAACAAAAAAGTCCATTGACTTCATGCTATTCAGTTTATAATTTGGTTTGGTTTACAATACCTTCACCTTTTCAGTTTTCACAGTGATGCTGAGTTCTGCACTGGCAACCCCAACCTGCTATGGAGAAATTGTTGGAAGGGAAGAAGAGGTTTTGGCAGCTCCATGTAGAGGATTTTGGCAACTGTGGATGCACAGAAGTCAGTCTGAAATTGTGATGGATACCTTAGGTTGTTATTCCCATTTAAAAGATATTAAAAGCAATCCATGTTGATATTTTAAAATGTTGTCTTTAGGTTTCAGAGGTAACGCTCTAGAGCAATTCATGCTTTGCAAAGTTGTTATTTTTCACTGCAAAAGGACAAAGCTGTGTCAGTTCGTACCTTGTTCAAATTTTAAAGAAATCCAGAAGCCTCACTCTCGTAACGCCTAGAGCTGAAAGGCAGTAATGCCATGAGCTGGCTCTGCTTCTGCGGCCAAGTTCTCAGCTGCAGAGTCAGCCTCTGCAGATGGTCCAAGCGCAGGCTGTGGGGATGGCACAGCCGTTTGGCTTCACCTTCCCCAGCAGATTTTTGCAGCCCTCACCAGGATGGGAAGCTCCCTGTGGCATGCCACGTAAGTCCTGCCTTGCGTCTCACCAAGCTCTGTAGCAGCTCTGACATGCAGAGCATCTGCCTAACTCATGGATGCGGGACGCAGACACTGTGGGCTGGTCCTGCGTGGGCCAACAGGAGCAGGAGGGGCAGTGGTGAATCAGCCAAGTGCTGGAGCGATAACTCTTGGTTAATTCGACTCTGCCTCCAGAATGTCGTTAGGACAATTAAGGAGCATGTAGTATTACCGAGAGTGCTAAATCTGGGAAGGACTCTTGGTCTGAAGCAGAGTAACTGCAGAATACTGGTTCCCTGCCAGTGGGAAATACTTATCAAGGGCTGGGATTGGAAAACTGAAAATCCAAACTCCTGTCTCCTTTGTTTTTTGTTTGTTGGCTTGGGGTTATTTTCCTATTCATTGTGAGGAAGGTCCTTAGACTTCAGTATTAGACTCGATGTAAAATCAGCTTAGTAATATTCCTGGTTGCTCCCCCATCACAAGGGGAGGATGCACAGGGCAATATTAAGGACACTGTTAACCCTTGGCAGAGCTCTTCAGTGCCACATCGGTCAGGGTGTAGGTCCACGAGAATCTTGTGGCAACAAACCCACTTCAGAAGCTCTCCTCCTCTCTTTTCCACCCCGTGGTGCCATACAATCCTCAGCTGCATCCCTGCAACTGCCCATGGGTCTGCTCGGCCCCAGCCGAAAACGATCCATCCCTGATGTGTCTCACAAGGGCCACACACACACACACCCAGAGGAGTCCCCAGAGCAGGGCTGGGACTGCACAGCCAACGGGGAAGGGTGGAAATCTCTTCAACCTGTTTTGCTGCCTAAGGAAAGACAAGATGGAACAAGGCACCCAGGAGCTGGAGGGGTTTCTCTGCACTGCTGCATGTGTGTAAGCAGTTTTGGTTTAGCACTGCTGTAAAAGCCATTTTTGACAACTGTATAAACTTTTGAGGCTAAGCATCCGTATACTTGAGTAATGGTAACACCCATGAATGACAAAAATCAACTGGGACTCGACACTGATTTCAATGGGATAAGTACTTCACCCCCAGGTCTTTTGGCCAACCAAAGTCTCCATCCTTGTTCTTTTTTTTTCTCCATTGATATCACTGCAGGCTGGGACAGGACTTTTGAAATTAATTAGTGTGGGCCCTGATCAATAAGGGTCATAGTTTATGTATTTCATTATCAAGTCTCTAAGAGATTCAGGGAGTATGTGGGGAGCTTATCACCCGCAGTCTAGGGCACAGCAGTTTGGACGTTCAAACAGCACTTGATGAGCAAAGTTTGTTGCTTCCTGGGCATTGGTTGAAACGCAGTTCAACCTGTACCACAAAGAAAACCCTATCATTTAAATTATGCTGTGAAAATGCGGTTGAGGGCGTTCATTATGCTGATGTCTTGTACAGCATATGTGAAATATCAGTTGCAGATACTGAAGCTTTGCTTTTATTTAACACTAATTACCAAGCCATCAACAGATGTAAAAAGTTGTATCTGTTTTAATGCAGATGTGTCAGGACTCAGGATTCCTTCTAACAATCACCTTCCCACGCCTTGTCCGTGGCACAGCTTCCCTCTCCTCATTCAAATCTTGCCATAAAAACACAACTGTGAAACCTTTGAAATGGGAACCCTCAAACACGTCTGCGATCTGCGACAACTGTCAACTGTATGTCAACAGCTAATCGCGCATCTGTCCAGCCTCCGCGGGCTGGCACCAGCGCTGCTCACTCTGCTCCATAGCCCCGCTGGCTCGTGAGAGCTGCGGTGAGCTCTCTCACACACACACAGGCCAAATCCCTTCCTCCCCTTTGCTCACCTTAGTCTCCCTTTTCCCTTTTCTCCATGACAAAAGCCACACTAAGCAAATGACGCAGCTTTCTGGGGAGTAGGACACAGGAATCCCATTGGGGATTGCTGTCACTGTTTGCTTTTTGGGTTCTGCGGGAGAACACCGACCACCCCAGTGGCATGCTCCGAGTTGTGGTGGTACTCTAGAGCCAAGCAGATGACAGCAGGTTCACGTGTTTATAATGTTTTTTTTGTATTTCCACATCTTTGCTGATATAATTTTATCATCTTCTATTAGCGTAATGGGATAATAAAAATGACAATAAATATCTGTGATCCACTCACCAAAGTCCATGAGAGTCTATGGATCAAAATCTTTTCATGCTGCAGCTGTACCTATAGTAATAAATTGCAGGACTCTTAAAAGGCCAAATTGAAAGACACAGACAGTCCCTTTGTGGTTACCAAACATGTTATCTCTAGATGTCATTTTTAACCTACTTTTGCTAGATTTTTACAGCAGCCAAAAATCTGTTCCTTAAAGAATCATGCTCACATGTGTAATACCTAGGTAGGGAGAAAAAGCAAATTTGGATGTATTTTATTTCATTTAGGACTCCTCTCACCATGAATTACAATATTACAGACTCTAAATGCCTTCTCGTTACCCATAATTAT
This sequence comes from Eurypyga helias, assembly GCF_000690775.1. Taxonomy (NCBI): domain Eukaryota; kingdom Metazoa; phylum Chordata; class Aves; order Eurypygiformes; family Eurypygidae; genus Eurypyga; species Eurypyga helias. The sequence continues at coordinate 217,532 of NW_010253273.1, read as the reverse complement.
AACTAAAATTATACCAATCTAAACAGTAACTACTCAAATGATTCATCCTGATTGTAAGGAGCATGCTCTCTTAAGTTATGCCTGCCCATCCATTTTAAAGCCCTGTGGCAGGAATAACTTTCTAGGAGGTCATTTAACAGCACATTAGATAAATAAACAGAAGATATTTGTTTCAGAAAACACACTCTACTAGGGTGGGAAAGCATTTTGGGAGCGGTAAGAATAACAGTCATGAAAACCAATGCTTTCAGCTCTTCTTC
>NW_010253273.1:209437-217241 GCF_000690775.1 Eurypyga helias | reverse complement strand
GAGGGTGCAGCACCCACCCGAACACATGCAGAGGCTCCACACGATGCCAGTGGGAAAAGGACCCTGAAGTTCTCCATAGGGAAGGGTTCATGCCAAGAACTGTGCACTGCACGGGTAGAGGAGGACACAGCAGCACAACCCACCACCGTCACCGGCGGGTCCCCGAGCCTCCCGTGTCCCTGCAGGAGGCACCCAAATGCGCGTATTCGACCTGAGCCATCAGCTCACGTAGAGGGGAGTGTGGAATAAGGTCTGCTTTACTGTAAAACATGTCTCTGTCCCATGATCTAAGCTTATGAGAATGCGGGACAAGGTAATGGAAAAGAAATGCGGGCTCTAGCTCGGTTGTTCCTGGGGTGTGTCTGCCTAAACTCAAGATTGTCTGACTGCGGTAACACCCAGGTGGAGGAATTTAGAGACCTCAGTGCCTGCAATGATGGAAACTGCATTTAATAAAAACTTAGAGTCATTAGGCTGCATTTATCTCAGAAAACTCTTTGTTGAAGATACTTTGCTAAGAGGCCAAGGGCAGATAAAAGCCCTCTGGATTTCAGGAGCAAGATCATCAGAGCACCTATCTGCAGGAGGTCAGTGAAGTTATGCTGATTTACCCCAGCTGGCCTGGCCAAAGAGTTTCGGGGTATAAAAGAACAACCTCCTTGAAAGCTACCAAAAAACCCGCCCAAAATCTTTCACTTTTTGAATTTCTTGTTTTCAGTGCATACAGTTTTGTATGACAGATTTTTTAGCTGTGACCCCAGTTCAGTCAAACTCGTAAGCATATGGCTACTTGTATTGTGCAGAGTGTAGTGAACACAGTGATCCGACGCTGCCAGGAGCTGGGGACTAACAGTACCAAACACCATGGCTGTGCTGCGCAGACCCAGCGATGCTGATGCTGTACGGGCATGCCTGTGCAGGTGTGTGTGGACCAAGCATGCTGCCTGAGACCTGAGAGAGATGCAAAAATTATTCCCCGTAGACATTAGATTTTATGTACAAATATAAAGATATTTTTATACTTAAGTATATATATATGTATTGCTAGACAAAAAGCAGCCCAATCATAGCTACTGAGTATGTGCAGCAGTGCCCAGCTCACCAGGGTTACGAGACATCCCTGAGCAAACACAGTTAGATCCTCCAAATCTACCTGAACAACACAGCTTGTGAAAATGCTGACATCTGTTAGCCTGAGCAGTTCCCAGAGGGCAGGCAGTTTCTTCTGCGAGCGACTAGGAAGGGATCCGGGAGTATTTCAAAAGCAAGAACGATGAGCCACGGGGGCAAAGAAAGATGTGGTTAGGGTGGAGGTGAGCGCTGCTGGCTGAAGCAGCCCCATTCTGCCCTCTGCGTGCGACCGCTCACCAGTGCCGACTGTGCGCTGTCACAGATCGGGGACTATTTAGGCTGAGAAAAATCAACAAGAATAATTTTTTTCCCCCGATAGTTTGGGCAATGCAGGACTTTGCACGGGCCCAGGCAGGTAAGGCAGCGATGCCGGGTGTAGGCAAGGCGCAGGGGGCAACCAGCCTTGCTGCCAGAAGCGGTGTGTACTCGCTTCCTTCGGGAGTAGCTGGGAGAGGAAGGGAAGAGAGCGAGCTTGGTGCTAAAACCTGGCTCCCACCCCCAGAGATCTGGTGTGCCTAGCTTTAGGCAAATCATTTCACCTCCCTGCACGCCTCGGCTGTTTTGCTGATAGATGGAAGCAGATGAAAAACTGGGGGCTGCAGCTCCCTGTGCCTTCAGAGAGATGCGATGATAAGAGTGGGATCTGTGCCACTTGTGTCAAGGAGGGCCAAGATTTCACCCTGATCTCACAGCTTGGGTCTCAAGGTGACATGGGATACACACATGCTCAGTAACAAATAAGAGCACACGTGATACCCAACAGGCACACAAATACCCCGGTGCTGAACTGGTCCCTCCTAATCGCTTGTGCACACGAACAGAGCCCAGTAGAGGGGTGTCTGGAGGGGACACAGGCTTGTAAAGAAAAAAAAAAATGAGAGAGAACATTTTTTTTCCCCTATAAATAAAGTATAGTCATCAAATCACAATGTATTTGAGAGCACATGTTATTGACAGCCTATTCTTGGAGAAAAAAAAAGTGGATTTTTTGGCAAAGTTTCTCTATTTGCTAAAGATTAAATTGTTCATTGTACAGGGCACCATCTGCCCTTGGAGAGAGATTTAGTTGATGGCAGCTGCAACCAAAGTGTGGAAGATATAGCTGAATTTCTGGTTTCTTTTCAACTAGCAACTGTCATTACAGGTCACATGCAAACTGTGTCATATTCTGTGACAAGCAGGTTCTGTAGACTTGGGTGCTTGCTATGTTTTAAAAAGCCACCTGTATAGATCCCAGCAGAGAAATAGCTTTTGTAACACACCTTGATAAAAGTGAATTTAGAGCAGGTAAGACAAAGCTTATGGTCCAACCATCTGGGCACTGGTGGTGGGTTCAAGTGCCAGGGTTACACGGATGGATGTCGGGAAGTACTGGAGGGTCACTTAAAGCTACATTTTCTCAGTTAATTTAGGTGCTTAAAAAGGCCAATTTGTCATTGCAAGTGTTTGCTCAACTGCTGTGCAATTCCTTAATCACCTCCTTGTTTCCCTTGTGATGTTATTCCCTGTTAGATTAAATCCCACATTTTTTCAAATTGAAGAGAATTTCTGACTCCTCACACTAGAGGCCGTGGTGGGTGGTTTTCTGCTAAGCCCACCTACCGAGCTATGCCCCTCCAATGTCTAGATCCACTGCGAGAGAGCAAAGGCTGCTCCAGGGTGGGGAGATGCTGATCCCTTCTCTGCGTTCAGAGCTATTTTGATATTACATAAAGCTTGTCGCTGGCTAAAGCGAACACCCCCAGGAAGGAATTTGTACCTCTTCCCTCTTCCCTGAACACTGTAGCTGTTCGGCAGGAGAATTATGTTCCCTTTCTCCTCTGAACAAAATGGGAGGGTAGAAGTTAAGAGCACACTGGTACATTTTATTAGGACTAAGAAACAAAGCAAAACAAAAAAGCAAACCCAAACCTCTTCCCTTTCATCCCTGCCTTGCTATGAAAGTGCCTTCATATTTCCAGGCTTGCTGACAATATTTCAGGATGGTACATCACACACCGTCTCCTCTGGAACAGCAGACATTGTCAGTGCTGTGAGACAACTACTCTCTGGATTGTACTTCACAAAGATTGGGTATAAAGCATTTCTGTAGAAAAAAAGATTTTTGAAATTTGTGAGTGTCTCAGCCTTTCAGACAAGGATGAGTTCTGGTTAATTTTCTTCTGATGATTTCCACATTTTCTGCAAGTAAAACAACTACTGTTGCCTTCAGACAGACTGAACTAGTTGTAACAAGCCTAGACAGACTTTTTTTTTTCACGTGAAAGAATTTGCAGGACATAAATTTGTTCTCAAGTTTATTCTGTTCAGTTTAACTTTCTGGTCTTATGATCCCATTCTACCACGACAAAATGGGATCATGTTTTGAAACGGCAACTGCTACTGCTGGTAAATTTTTAAGAAATCTGGTGTAGTTAGGTCTGTGTTTTTGGATAAAAAGATTTGGTTTTTTTTAATGGGTAAAGGCTTTGCCTTTCCAGAAGAATATGGTTCATCGTTCCAGGTGTCAGCACGTGTTTCTGATCACTCCACGATGTGCTCAGACCATCCCAGTCATACTTCCTTGGAAGGCTCACGCTTCCATGTGTCTCTTCTGCTGTAGAATGGAAACACACTCAAATCTTGACCTTTAGGCAGATGTACCTATTTCCTTCACTGATTTGACTGAGCTCAAATGCTTTGAGGACAAAGGCCTTTAAAGAGACATCCAGAAAAAAGCTTAAAATCAAAGACTATGCCCGTCTGGGTTACTTTTTGCAGAAAGCATTAATCAGTAGGAGAGGGGAGGGGTGCTTATGGGAATTAGCGTACAGGATGCTGCTTTCTCCTTTTGTTGTGAGGAAGCACTTGAAACACAAATTCCCACCTTAAAAACCAAACCAGTGCACTCAGTGCGAGCTACAAGTAAATCACCTACTCTTGTGGTGCCAGAACTGCACATGCTCTTCTGCTGCTGATTTATCTACAAAATATATCACATGCCAGTTACTTGAATTAGGATCATGGGGAGAAGGGAATCATTAGAGAGTAGAAGAAACTCTAACGCATAAAGAAACTTCTCCGTTTGTCTCCTCCGCGATGCCTGTTTTATTTCCTCTTCATGCGCTGACAGTACTGATGAGGCAACGGCTGCTGTAATCCTAAGCAACTGCTTTTGGGGGTAGCATCATTAGGGTTGCAAATGTTTGATACAGCAATAGCTTTGAATTTCCAGGCAGGTCCTTTTTCCTGGCCGTTGCAATGTGTTTAGTGGTGCTAGTAGGTGCATGACACAGTCCGGATCAGGTATTTTGCTCCTGCTGCTGTTTCCTTTGCTATCAGAGTGCCTCGAAAAGCCAGGTAAATTAGACTTGGAGAAAGGGACACTGCATCTTTGAGTAATGAGGCTGGGAAACAGGGAACACATTTTCCACTAGCTCATGTCTCACTGTATGGCATTCCGATTTCGTGACACTTCATAATAAATCATTGCTTATCACTCACATGGGAACATAACATGGTTCAAGTTAAGATTCGTTAGTGATTGTAAAGAAGAAACATGAATTGCTCTATATCAGGGCTTTCTGATCATCTTTCTGTCCACTGCAGGCATTTTTTTATCGTAATATTTACAGTAACTGTTGTTTAAAGCATAAATAAAAAGGAAAAGAAAGAGCAGAAAATATGAATAATGAAAATAAATTTATTTGTCTTATTTATGTGTTTATGTAAACATTTGGCAATTGCTTTGCACAGCAGCTTGTATTCAGTGTCACAGACTGCTGCACCAACATAAGTTCCTAAAGCTGGGACTTTAAATAGATATATGTGTGTGCATATATAAAAAAACCTAAATGCCAATACATTCATTTTCTGGAGGAGAATGTTCTAGCAGGCACATCTAGAGCTCATTTGCTTTGTCTGCTGCGGGGAGAAGAGAGCCTGACCCTGTCTGGCAGTGCTGTCCCCCACGGACTGGCAGCACAACGGGAACGGAAACCCGGTGGCATCAGCCTGGAGATGGGAGGGGGGCTGAAGCATCTGTACTTGGGGTGAATCTGGGCTGTTCCCTGCCAACCTGTTACGGTTATTATAAAAAGACCCAATAATGAAAAAAATGGGAGCTCTCTGAAATAAAGAATTAACACATATGCAGAAATTCTTCACAAAAAAAAAAAAATCTATTCCTTCCCTTGTGTTCCAAATGGTTTTACTTTGTTTGCTTTACCTTTTGGGTTTGATTGTGGGAGGTACCTAAAAGTCTGGGATAACCCAAGAGAAATCAGATAAGGTAAATGTTTGCTGCAACTACGGCTTTGATTATTCCCCCTTCAGTAATTTGCTATTTACTATATTAATCAACTACATAACGTGTCATTTCTACCGCTCCCTGGCTGAATAATTTCCAAAGCTACACACAGCCTTCCAGATAGCTGCCAGACAGGCGCAAAATAATACTTTCAGAGGTTCTTCCTAGAAACATTCCCATGAACAGAAGTTTTCACACCCTGAGTTGGGTTAAAACTATTGCCAAATTATTATTTTAGACAAATTCTTGCATATATATTTTTTCTGGTTTTATTCCAGTTGAATATTGATCTTTTATGAAAAATATAAAATACGTTAAGGTTTATCTTTACTAGAATAAGTGGCCTTGTGAGACAAGGTGGCAATGGAAGGAAGTATGTAGTTAACTGTTTGCAGGATTGGAGGCTTAATTTAGTAGTTACAAAAAAGAGAGACCTGATCGTCTTTTACTGAGGCAAATAATCCCCTTGATTTGTGGGACAACTTGTCTGAGTAAAACAGCATATGACCAAGGGACTGTAAATTCAGTCGCCTGATCCATCTGATCTCTCTCCCTGACACTCCAAATAGCAAGTATTTTTGGCTATACTGGCCGTTGTCTTTGATCTCCAGCATGCTCTCTTAAACTCGATTTTGCTTCTTATGTTCATGGTCTAGGTCTCTGCAAGACTTTCCCTTACGCTCAGAAAGTCCCCACACCATATACAATAAATGCACAAAAATGCAAAATCCCCCAAATACCAAGTTTCTAAAATAAAAAATCTGTTCTGGTAAAGCATAACATCAGATGCATTTATTAAATCTTGCTTTCCACCTACTATTAATAGATGACTATATACGAGAATTACCTTTCCACCCCCCCACGCGCCCCCTCCCCAAGTCTTGACTAAGGAAAAAGACACAATTTTTCTAATATATATGATACAGTCTCTTAATCTGCTCTCACTTGAAGTGGTATAGTGAATGGGATTATTCTCCATTTACTTTGGCTTACACTAAACTGGAATTTTTGCCCCATAAGCTTCCTGTAATTTTTGTAAGTGGAACTGCCTTTGTCAGCATTCTTAATATTTCCCCATGGAAATGGTATTAAAAAGCAGCACATTTGCCCTACAATCTCATGTTTTATCCTTGAGAAATGAGGACTTTTGTTGGGGTTTTTTCCTGTTCTCTTTTTCTATAAGAAAATGGCTTCATAACAATCTCAAACGGAGCCTGGAATAAGACGGTGGATCTCCCAAATGTTAATTCTATTGCACACCATGCCTGGGTTAAAAACAGATATTGAAACAGGGGAATAAATATTTGACAATGCTGTTAAGGCAACTTTGCTAACGATTTTTGAACAACCTCCAACTGAGGTCTAAATGTCTGCAATATCCATAAACAACTCTATACTGTCCAATTAGGGAGACAAAGACATAGAGTCCTGTCAGGAAGATTTGCATGGCTAAGTGTCTGAGATCACAGAGACGATGAGGGATCGTTCGGAGTGATGGGGGATGCACAGAACGGATGACTATCATTACGATATTACAGAGGCTTACACCTTCCCAATTACTGGCAGGATTCATTAATTACTGCTGCATTTCCCTAATAGAATCCTCTCTCTTTAGCTTATCGCTACCTTCCCTCTGTCTACGTAAACCCACAACTCAGCAGTCGATCACCTATGAAAAATTAGACGGTGTAGCTTCCAGCGGCCTATTTAAAATGAAAAGGCAACTGAATACGAAATAAAGAACAAAAAAAAAATAAGGGCTGTAATGCAGATATGTGGGAGCTACAGAAGCAGCATCAGATGGGTTTGGAATTCTCTTGTTATTGAACTGTTTGAGGAAAAAAAAAATCAGTGGCAGCTGCGGAGAGAAGCATCATGGTGGGTTTAAAAGCACAATAAAAGTGTTTCGCATAGCTGTACGTACACACACAAACTATAGGCAGATTGCAAAGTGACAATTACTTAAGGCCTGCTAGGCTGAAGTTTCACAACTAAGATTGGTGAGTATTACAGGGGCTCGATGCTGTTGCAATCGACTCAGCCCCATTAAAGATAATGGTGTGAGCATTTCCATGCTGTCATCATGTTACTATCAACAGCATTATCAGTATCAACTGCTTTTACAATTATGCACAATGGCTCTTCCTGCACAAAGACATAGCAACCACCAAACTCGTTTTCTTTTTAAATACACTGAAAAGAGCGTAGATTTCAATCCTTCATCTGTTCACAGATGAAACAACATTTCCAAATCATCACTGATAGCATTTTTTTCCTCCCATTCTAAGGATGGCCAACTGTTCTCAGTGATTTCTATTACATTTCCTACCTATTATTTCATGTAATGGCATTCCTTAAATTTTAAATTAGCTTTGAAGAATAAAA
>NW_010253273.1:195553-209406 GCF_000690775.1 Eurypyga helias | reverse complement strand
GCTGTTTTGTGTACATAGAGGGTGACAGGAGCTAATGTGATAATTTAAACTGTAAATGAGTCTTCACTTTGTGTTCATTAATTACAGCTAATTACTGAATTACAAACCTTCTTGGTTAGGCACTGTTATGTATTCATGTAGCATGTTGGATTTCCAGCTGGTAGAAAACTGTTTTATAGACTTACAAGCTGACACACCAAGCTACCACTGAAACAATTCAGTTTGAAAAATAAAGGGTGTGTGCACGCGTGTGTGTAACTGCGCTTTCTCTTTGAATTAAGTGAGTGATGAGGAACGGTGCTGCAAACTTGAACCTCAGGTGAGCGAGGATCTTGCATATATAATTAGAAAATATAGGCTGTATCTGGTAGGCAGAAACGCAGTGATTTTGAGCTGCCGCTTTGGGTGATGAGCGTGGGTCTGCTCTGCTCACACGTGCTTTAAACGGTTACTCTCCTTATGGAGGCATATCAGCGGGGCAGAAATGCCCCTGCAAATGGGGCCAGCGCTCCTAGAACCGATTCTTCAGCTCTACTCCTGAGCTGGCAGGACAAAACTGAACATCCAGGCAAGTGTGCGTCGTATCCCACATATAAGTGCTTGCTGTTCCCCGCTGAAGGATCATATGCAATGCTATAGGGCTGTCTTGGGCATTTTATACACCGAATGGTTCTGTCCAAACCTGTCCTTTGGTTACCTTTTGTCTGCTGATGTTTCCTATTGAAGCTGAATGCACTAGCTGAAGTCTCTCTCGTCAAAGGGAGCAGGAGCACCACAACGACAAAATCAGCCACCTTAGGATTTTACAAGCTACAAACCTCATTGCCCAGAGAGAGAACTGTGGCAAGTGCAAAACAAAGAAACCAAAAAACTCACCCACAGTCCTGATAAATATAGAGACTGGAGATGGCTTTTATTCGCAATTGCATTTTCCACTGGTTTCCTATGCTTTGTTTCCTTTTAGCAAAACAGGCCACCAGCTCTCCAGGCAGCATGTCCAACGGAAGCACTCCCGCACAGCCCTACCGTGACCCGGCCGACCCACGCGCCTGCACAAGCACATCTCCCAGCAAAGCCCTGCCCTGCAACAGGTAACCAAAGCACGGCTTCATGCTGCAAGCAGCAGAGATTGCAAGGAACTATTGAATCAAATAATTAAATTAAAACTGTTTGATTAAATTATTCTACGACCCACTTGGCCTTCCAGAACGGGGACTGGGAAGACCCGGATCAAGGGTCCTGCCCCAGGAGGCCAATGCTAGTGTGGAAAGCAGACCCTTCTCGGAAGAGGCACAGTGTTTTGTATGGCCTATACTGGAATAATTTAACTGAATAATACATAAACAGCTAGAAAGAAAGAGCCGGATTCTCGGCTGATGTAAAACTGTGTAGCATCATTAATTTCAGGAGAGTTATGTTGATTCAGAGCAGCTGAGGATACGGCTCAATAGGTTTGTAATAATAAAGACTTTGATGAGAGGCCCCTGAAAGCGGTAACACTAATGTGTGACTGCTCGCATAAACACCAGTTCAATGACAGGGCTTTTCTGCCTAAGAACTAGAATGTGTCTTCAAGTTTAATGATAACTACTAGTCTTTTGTCCTTAAATAATCGTTTTCATCTGGAGAATGGTGAAGTGACTTGTTCTAACGCTAACAGAAATTCAGTATTAGACTTAGCAATGGGATTCATGCCACGTCGTATTCACTCATCACCTTCTGCCTCTTCTCTTTTGGGGTACAAAAAACCATAAGGAAACCAGGGGCGAAAAGAGAGAAATTCCTTTCTTCCTGTGGATAGTAACTCTTTGCTATCAAATAATGATAGTGACTTTCATTAATCTTCTGTAGGTCTTTCCTTGAAGGGTTCTTTTTACTCCAGATAGAGACCACTTAAGTGCTACTATATATGAAGTAAAAATGAGAATTTTTGATACATCATTTAAAAAATGGTATGAGCAGTCACACCGTGCAGCATGGTACCTATAGAGGCTCAACACAACTAAAGAGGTAAGACTGCCATTCCATAAGTTATCAGCCATCATTTCTAGGCAGTCTCTCACCCAACTTGTTTTCATGTCTCACTCCTTTTTAATCTGACAGTCTCCAGCATGCAGATTTGCACTGAAACTAAGCATTTCAAACGTGCCAGAGGGAAGTAGTGGCCTCACACCTATTGGTAGATTAATGCAACTAATGCCCTTTGGCTTTTTTTTTTTTATATATATATATAACCTAAAGGTTGATTACTCCATTAGTTGAACAACTTGGAAGAAATGACAAGGAACTAACAAGAGAGTAACACTGTATTTTCTATTTGTTTTCTTCTGTTGCCGTAGTGCTAATTAGAAGGAGTAGTTCTTGATACGATGCTTTGGGGAATGCTGATGAGAAGCACACAAAAGGCTGAAGTGCCTCTTCTGTACAGCATCGGGTGCAGCAAAACACAGCACCCTCTCAACTGTCATTACCCTAATCTCCCACACTATCTCGGTATTTGGGACATTATGGCACTTGTGTAGTAGACACTGTGTAGGTGCACCTTTTTGAAGCCTAAACCTTTACTTAGGGGTGAGTAATATCGTATTAACTCACAGCTTATCATAAGAAAATATGTTTTTAAGCCGAAATATCCAACCTACTTGGTAGTGGTGGGAAGGGAGGCAGGAATGAGATGGAAATAGGTCTTTAGAGGGGACTTGGGCTCTGTGCTGCCTGTGCACCCCTTTGCCCGCAGGGTATGGGCTGCACTGGGTGGGCATCGTTACCATCCTTCAGGCAAAATCTGCCTTGGTGTAACCAGCCTGATTTCAGCTATTTGGATGGGCTAGCTTCAGCTGTCGGGGAAAAGGGAGAGACTGCCCTAACTTCCCAAATGCCACTAACAACTGCCTTTCCTTCAAAGATTTTCACCCCCTCTTGGACTCAGGAAGGGGCCGTGGGGATGAAGGCTGCGAGGGCAGGATGGCACCTCTTTCCCATTCACCAAGGTTTGATTCTCTTTATGAGCATGATCCGCCAATCCGTAATCAAGGGTTAATTTCACAGCTCACTGCTTCATCTAGCATAATATCCATTCAGACTAATTAAATCTGTCTAATAATGTGAGTGTCTTTGTTCTTTCCATTCTTTGTTTTACACCCTTCACATCTCATCTCCAGAACTACACGCCATCACACTCTGCTTGACAAGCAGAATCCATCCCTAAAATTAAAACATTCCTGACCTATCTGCGATGACAAGGCAAGCAAGCTTCACAGCGCTGCGGCCCATGAAGGGAGCTGACACATTTGTTTTTAATTTCAAAAGAGTAGAAAGTGAAGATCTGACCCTGTCAATCAGGCCCTGTGACAAGTTTAATCATTGCTGCCCCACAAAAATCACGGCTAAATAGGAATGCAAATAATGTATCACAGGGCTCTTATAAATGCTAATCAAGGAGAAGTAATCAACTGACAATTTCACTGATCTCCTTTCTGAAGAAGTCAGTCAACGCACTGTCTCTGGACCACAAAGAGAAGAAAAGACAAAAGGCATAGATGCCGTTTCCCCAAAAAACCTATCCTTTTTCAGGGCTTTCTTTTTCTTTTTTATAGAGAAAAACAGAGAATTCACTCTTTTTGATCCTCTGCCGAACTTTAAAGCAAAGCTGTTTCTCAGGAACTTGAACAGTTATATGTCAAGTGTACTTTATTAACAGTACCCTCCCAACCCAGAGACAGCACTTGGAAACTTCTGCTAAAATAAAAATCTTCATTTGTCTTTGTCATTCATCCATCTTCAAAATTCTTTTCCGTCTTAACAGCTTCTGTCCTCTACGGGCAATATATTTAGTGATATATGAAGTTTTACAAGTGGAAAGCTAATAGTTGAGCTCACATTTTTTTCTAGCAGCTCCCCTCTCCCCCCACAAACTGGAAAAAAAAAAAAAAATAGTCTTGCTTGGAATTTATTTCAGTGCAAAGACTCTCTTCAATAGCAGGATTTAGCTGACTATCCTTTTATGACCTGTTTAATGTGGTAAAGAACAGACAGCACAGGCGTCATGCCAGCCTTTCACTCACAAATTCTGCATGGCAAGAAGTCGTGGCTTAACCTACGTACGGAATAGAGGAGGACCCGGGACAGACAGATGCACAAGATTTGCAATGCTATTTACTGTTATCATTTTCTTGTGGTTTGCTATGGTAAGCTGTGGTTCACTGTGGTAGGTCCTGATGGGGCTCATCAAGCATTAGAGTCACTGTATTGGCACAAAAAAAAAGGATATGGTTTGGGCAATGAAACTCAGCGCAGGGAGATGTAAGTAGTATAAAGATTGCTGCAAGAGGTAAAGTTCAAAGAATCCAGTTGTTTGAAGTTTAGTTTTTTTTTTAAAAAAAAACACTACTTTACTACATGGAGCCAATAGATGAAATAACTTCAGGAGGGCTTCAGCAATAGAGACTTAGACTACCAGCAGGGTATTGTAAACAGAAGCCTTCCACTACAGCAGAACCTGGTGCTTTACAGCCCACGACAGTACCACGGCATAGATGAAGCAGCAAGAGCAGCTACGTCAAAACTTTGTCTTGGGCTATGTTTGCAGGGCTGGGTTACAGAGATCAGAGGCTGGCTGTGCTGCAGCCCATTTGGGCTGGTCGCTTCGCTTTGCTGAGTACGAGGAGTGAAAGAACTGTTTGTTATACAAACAGCAACTGGGGAAGGTGCCACCAAACCCACTTCCAACTGAAGACTGCATCACCCAGCTTTACATGTGAGCAGAGACAAATGGGAACGATCTTTGGTCAGTCCCAAGTTTCCAACTGAAAGAAACGTTGGAGCAGCAACAGTAGCTTCTGTGCCACTTCTGTGCGAGATGTGACCCGGAGCTTTGTCACACAGTGCTTGCTGCTAGACAGGGATGTTCCCAGCAGCAAACTCTCCGTACAGGATGTATGTGGAAGGTGGGAGTAGAGAACAGAAAAAGAAATTGAAAAGCACTTTGCAGTTGTCGTGTCACTTAGCAACAACCTTTTCTACTTCACATCAACACGGGCGTAGTAGAGAGACTGCACAAAGCACACATACTGAAATCTGGGGTAAGCAGTGAATGTAGGAGGGCAAGGAGCTCAAATGCCAGCTAATCACAGAGAGCTTTCATTTATCATTTGAAACATGTTTTACACTGCTATTCTTGGGGATATGACTTCTCCTGAATAATCTACTGGATCTAGGATCACTGATGTTCTGACTACCAATGCAGAGTAAATTACACAAACACTCCTGGAGGTGGAAACCGAAGTTCAGCTGTTTGTTTCCCAAATGAACCCCACTTAAGTGGTCACTCTTCTGTCTGTAGTTTTACTTTCAGGTGAATGCCAGCTTTTATTTTACCTGCTTCAGTTTCCCAGCATCTTACCTGTAGGATTCCCATTCTCCTCTTTCCTTACATGCTGGACTTTCATAATAAAGTCCAGACTTGCAAGTCCTCAATCCCTAATACTTCTGCCAGAAGTTAATACTGTGGCTCCTTCTGGCTTGCTACCAGATGTTTCCATCAGTTGGAGAGTGTGTCTGGGCTCTGATAAAGGAGTAGATGGCCTTCCTGCAAGACTGTGGCTAAAATTAAAAATTCTAGCACAAAAAGAGGCACCTATGCAGGCCACTTTGCAAGTTTTAAGAAGGATGAGAAGTCAGGCACCTCCCTACTGAAATTATATCACTTTTCCTCATTTGTTTAGCTTCAAAGAGTTAGGAATTAATTATTAGATGTTCTGATACTATTAGGAGCCAACTGACTGGCTGAAGGGCTGATTGTTGAGCGAGCATGAGAAAACCCATTCTGTGCGATTCAAGAATTCATTGAGCTACTACTCCTTTGCTCAGGAAAAAATGAAATGGCAGGAGCAGATCCGAATGTGTGCTATTTCTACGGGCACTCTCTGTATATAAAGCTCTGCAAAGTGTATGAAATATTACATAAATAGAGCATTAGTATGTGCCAAATTAATAACATGCATTATCTAGCAGCCATGCAGCGATGTTTATTGTACAATTCTAAATCATCCTAATGGGAAGGAAAAATCAGAATCCATCACTTTGTGGCTGAGTTCCCCTCCTTGCAATTACAAAAAGTGACTTTTGCACACGGAATTGTTTTAGATGTATTATGGAAAGCTGGTCACTGCCCAATGACCAGAGCACTAGCAAGCAGCGGCTCCTGAGCTCTGCTCCTGCTGTACACTCAGAGGGTGTTGCTTAGCTGAAAGCAACTGCAGTACTACGTAGTGTGCCTTGCTTTGGGGTAGGAGAGTGACAGCCTGATTTTCAGCAGCCTATTAAACACAATCACAGATACACAAGCATTACACCTTAACTTTAAACCAGGCATTCAGCACTTGTGAGTATATAAGAACATAATTGGTGGCAAACACACGTTCAGACTAAACTGCTAATCAAGTCTGCTTTCGTCCTGCCTAGACGCACAGGCGCACACACACTCCAACTCCAAAGAGACCTTGCCAAATAGAGAAGAGACTCTTATTTTTTACAGCTGGGTTTCATTTTTGCAGCTGCCAAGTAGCAAAGAAAAGTAACCCTGGTGATCAGGCCAGGGGACATGTCCTACGCTTTTAAGTAGGCTTCCTGGGAGGAGAGACAATAGACAATTGCCGTGCCGCCTAGCCTCCACGAGCTGCCATCACACTGAGCCACTGCTGGCTGGCACCAGGGCCGCAAGGATTCAGCACACGCTGGGTATTAATAAAGTTTTGGCTCTTAAGTGTGCTTAGCCAAAAACCAAAGGAAATACTGCAAAGGTGAATGAGACTGGCACAGATCACAAGCGTTCGTATACAGCAGGACTCAGACTGCACTGCTGCTGCCGGGTCACAGACTAGCAGTAGGGTTCTCTCTGCAAACTCTTTTGGCTGTGAAGTTGAGCTGGTAACCCTGTGCACTGCACTTCTCCAGGCTAAAAACCCCAGCTCCCTCAGCTGCTTCTTGCAGGACTTGTGCCCTACACCCTTCACCAGCTTCGTTGCCCATGCCATGCTACAGCACCTCAGTGTCTTTCAAAATCAACAAATGCAAACATGCATTTGAAATGATCTCTTGTCATAGTAGCTGCTAGTGGGAGAAAGATTCCGTCCTCCTTTTGGTGTGAGCCGTGCTCCCATGGGTGCCATGGGTGAACTTCTGGGGCTTGGGTCTTTTAGACTCGGAGAGATAATCACAAAGCTAAGGGTGGTCTTGCTGTTTTGTTGTCTTGCCTTGACACCCTGTGCCAGGGACCCTGCAGACCTTATTCACCATATTAACACCTTCTGTGCATAGAAGTGATGAGGAGCACAGAAACCTCCTTTGTTGTTTTAAGCCCAACCTAATGCCCTGTCTGGGAGGCGTAATGAGGACTGGCACAACTCATTGCAATGCAGGCAGTGTGGCACTGTGTATTAAATCAGGTACTTGCTTATCTGACCTGAAAAAGGAAATTCTGCAGTAAAAATCAAAATGTAGGTAGCAGCATAATCTATAAACTCAAGTAAATGAATGCTGTTATCTTACATGAAGAATACATTAATATAGATGACCGTTACATAACACGTATTAACATAGTGTAATAATATATTTACTCAATGTAGGCATGTTTTGACACAGTGCAAGCTGTGTACAGTTGCTTAGAGAATTGGGATTTTTATATCATTACAAATAAAATATTAATTTTGAAAAAAGATGGTCTTGGGGGTACTTTGGTGCAATTCTGACAACTTCAAATAAAATTCAGAGGCGCTTTAGCTCCTGTGTCTGGAATAATTGAGCTATCATATCTGTGTCTGTCAGATGTCAGTCATTTAACTTGCACCTCAGCTGTACGTGATGAATTGCACAACGAGCCAAAGACTATCAACTCGCAATCTGTGTGTGTTTTATCTGTGTAATCTGTATCAGAGTAAGGGGTGTATCCTGCAAAGTCTTTGCATAGCTTCTAGCGATGCAAAGGCAAGGTCCTGCTTATGGTCACTAAGCACAACTGATTTTTTTTAAATGTCATTTAGGGACTTGAACTTCCCATTCTTGAACTTTTTATTCCAAATCAAATGGAAGAACAAAGCAATCGCAGAAAATTTAAGACTCTACTGTATTGTCCTATGGGAAACTCATTTACTGTAAAAATCTACCGCTAGAACAGAAGTTTGATAGTGCCCTTAGGAGACTTAAACTGAAAGTAAAATGGAAGAATGTTACTTTATAAAAGAAAAAAATAAAATAAAAGAGAAAAAAAGAACCAGGAAAAAAGCAAACACAGTGAAAAATAATCTCTTCACTTCATAAAACCATCTAAGTTCATTATTCATAGAATCATAGACTCATTCAGGTTGGAACAGACCATTAAGATCACTGAGCTCAACCATTAACCTAGCACTGCCAAGTCCGCCACTAAATGGTGTCCCTAAGCACCACATAAATGCCTCCAGGGTTGGTGACTCCACCACTTCCCTGGGCAGACCGTTCCAATGCCTGACAGCCCTTTTGGTGAAGAAATCTTTCCTAATATCCAATCTAAACCTCCCCTGGCACAACTTGAGGCTGTTTCCTCTTGCCACTTGGGAGAAGAGACCCAGACACCCCCTTCTCTGCGCCCTCCTTTCAGGTAGTTGTAGGGAACAATAAGGTCTGCCCTGAGCCCCCTCTTTAGGCTGAACACCCCCAGCTCCCTCAGTCGCTTCTCACAGGACTTGTGCCCCAGACCCTTCCCCAGCTCCGTTGCCCTTCCCTGGACACGCTCCAGCCCCTCAGTGTACATCTTGTAGTGAGGGACCCAAAACTGAATGCAGGGTTCAAGGTGCAGCCTCACCAGTGACCACCAGTACAGGAGGCCAATCACTGCCCTAGTCCTGCTGGCCACACTGTTCCTGATGCAGTCCAGGATGCCATTGGCCTTCTTAGCCACCTAGGCACCCTTTCGGCTCATGTTCAGCTGCTGTCAGCCTACACTCTCAGGTCCTTTTCTGCCAGGCAGCTTTCCAGCCCCTCATCCCCAAGCCTGTAGTGTTGCATGGAGTGGTTGTGGCCCAAGTGCAGGACCTGGCACTTGGCTTTGTTGACCCTCATACAACTGAGCTTGGCCCATTGATCCTGCCTGTCCAGATCCCTCAAGATGATCTGCTCCATAACTTTCCCTGGCACAGAGGTCAGACTGAGAGGCCTGTAGTTCCCCAAATCCTCCTTCTGGCCCTTCTTGTAGATGGGTGTCACATCTGATAACTTCCAGTCAACTCAGTAACTCCCTAGTTAGCCAGGATTGCTGATAAATGATGGAAAGTAACTTGGTGAGCACCTATGCCAGCTCCCTCAGTACCCTTAGGTGGATCCCATCTGGCCCCATAGACTTATGTCTAAGTTTCCCCTTGGATTCTGGAGGTTTCATTCTGCTTCCCATGCCAGTCTTCCAGCTCAGGGGGCTGGGTACCTTGAGAATAACTGTTCTTGCTATTAAATACTGAGGCCTTCCTATTATACCAAACTTTATGTTGCAAATTTATCTTCAAAGTCTGGAGCCCCTCCTCACAAGAAGCCTGCCCAGGGCCATTCGGTCTCTGTTGCACTGCACAGAATGTGGCGGGCAGCGATGCTGGTGAGGACTTCAAGGATCATGCTTTTCAACAAGTAACAGGTTTCCTTCTCCTGGAATCCCACGTTAACTGACCAATCTGATCTCCGTAGTTTTAAATCACAGCTAGTCCAGAATACTAGAGAGCCCTGATCAAACGCTTCTTTATGAAAACAATACACCAAAAGCAATCTTGTTCTCTTTTTTGCTTTTACTTTAAGCTGATTAGAAAGTTAGTTCTGTAGTTGATTAAGTTCTGCAGAAATTGGGCTTGTGATGAATCATTAAACAAAGACATTTTTTGTACAGCAATAAAGCCTCAAATGATTAATTAAGGGCACAATGCCAAAACAAGTGTCTTTGTTTAAAACGCAGTGGACAAGACAGGCTTGGGAAAGTTGATGTCTTAAGTAGACGCCACAACATGTTTTTAATTATGTTCAGGAAGAAGAACAAGAATGGGAATTGCCAACTGTTTGGAAAGATAATTTTTTTTTTAGAAGAAAGATTAGAATAAAAAAAACAAACAGAGCATTATTGATTTAACACAAATGCCATTTGTTGGGCCTTTTGTAATTTCCTTATTAGTGTCATCATTCTGGAGTTCATATGCTCCCTTCTGTTATAGCATTTGGCACACATTCAGCTCCCAGCAATATGATACAGTAAACATTCAGTGACTGCTCATATTAAAATGTTTTATTTGTTGTAACTGTACCAATGATCAGGCAGTGAAAGTCCTAAATTACCCCAACTGTTTCACAGGCTAATTTATAGGAGTGATGTAGTGACCGCCTCTGCAACATACACATGGGCACACGCATGCACACACACACACACACACACTGGTGAGGGCAGAGCCGTGGTCTCGGCTGGAAACAAAACAAAAAGTTCACACAACGTCAGCTCCCCGTGACTTCTTGTCAAGAGCCATCCGACTGCTCAGCTGACACAGACATAAGCTCCAATCAGTGCGTGTTCAGTCTAACAGATATCGTTACATCTCCCTCTTTGGGGCAATACTTTGTGGTTTCAATGCAGGGGAACTCCAAATGTTTTTTCAGATGAAGTTTTATAATACATTTCTATGCAAGTTCTATTCAAAAGATTATTTCAAAATGTTTCTAAAAATTGCTGAATACACTAGTCCTATGTTCTAGATGCTTCAGTAGAAAGCTGAAGGAGCTTGGAGGGAATTTTGGAAGATGGACAAAGAGCTCTGTCCAAAAATCACATTTCTCCCACTAAGAAAATAAAGAAAATCCTAGCCACAATGGCAAAGGCATCAACCACCTGGATTTACATATAGCAAGTCTGACGTAAGGAGCTTTAAAGACTTTCCAGAAAACCTCGTGCTTGCAGTTGCGCCATTTGTGTATGTCCAATTGCTACCAGAATATATGCAAACAAGGCAAGACTTGCTATAGTGTAAATCATGCCATATATAATGTCTTTTTTCCCCACTGAGCGGTGTCAAATGCACTGGGAGCCTTTATTAATGGGGAACTCCTTTATTTCGTAAGAGTCTTGTTCTAGCCTTGATCTTTATGCAGCCTCCCAGGGTCCTCGGCAGGAGACCACTGCGGATCGAGGGGAGTGCATGACCTTAATGCTGTAGCACAAGTCCCTGGATCATAATTAAAAATGCAATTTGGCCCTTTTCCACAGAATGGACTTTGACACCTCTGGAGTAGATGTGTGACCTTACCAGCCTCCTCATCTCTCATTTGTCCCGCTAGAAGTGGCACATATGTAAGCATGTAATCAGTCTGTAATTACATGGCCAACATGTTAAAATACAGACTGTTTCCCATCCTTTCTAGGACTGGATTTACATATTAACACCTGTTATTAACACCTACTGGCCTTAATGAGACAGTCCCATGGATGTCTTCTATATGAGAAAATAAGGGAGCAGACATCTCAATTTTCTTTTTAGTCTTCTTGCTTAGACAGTGATCCTGACAAAAAAATAATAGATAATTATTACTATTGAACACACCATTAATTTACCTGTGGGTATATGACAAAGGGAAAGTTTTTTGACATGGATTTATTTTAAAAACAGGACTAGGGGTATTGCTGGCAAAGAAGCATGGGAGAGGCTGGGCTGTGCAGCCGTCATTTCTTACCATGAATGGCTGGGGAATGAAGTGGCTATGGAGTGATTTAGCTCAGGACAGAAGCCAAAAGCCAAATCCAACACCAAATTTCTCTCTAAGGCCTGGGCCCACCCCGGGTATCCATTCAGTGCTCAGGGCATTGAGTAAACACAATAACTAATCAGATGTAGCAAGTTGTCAAATCTATATGGATGCTATAAAACTTATAAGAATCCCCTTAGGCAATAATAATAGCTCTGTGTGTAAATTCTGTACATAGCAAAGCAGAATAGATCCTAACGGGCTTCAGTAAAAGGAAAGAAAACATACGTGACATTTATAGCAAAAAGAGTGTGTGTACAAATAAAGTTTTGTCTCAGTCCTCTAATATTTCTGCCCATCTCTGTAGGAGCTGGAAGCTCATTACACTTCTCAAGAAGGTGCTATGTTAGAATATGGTGGATGGAAGGAACAAGAAAAAACAGCCAGAATTTAACTGAACAAGTTTAGCGATTTCTGCTGCTTTGACTGATTTCATGAAGATTATATAGTTAGACAGTTAAAATGTGTACAATAAGAAAAATATCAATTCTGCTTTTTTTTTTAATTTGGTCTTGCAAAAAACGTTAACACCAAATTCCTTCCATCTACATTTAAACAAAAAAAAGTTACATAGCATTAGAAAAAGGTGTGTTTTTTATGACCTTGACAGATAGGACTACACTAATCTCTGGGGCAGCATTCTGCCCACTACACAACCACGTGAGCAAACGTGGCACCAAACGTTGGTTCCTATTGCTTTTACGAGGCACGAGAAATTCAGAAATTCTCAGCATCTTTGCAAGGGCAGCTCATATGCTGCTACTGATACAAACCTGGGTGAAGAGATGAGGAATGAAACCCACAGGAGGAAAGGGTTAATCTAAAACCCAGTGAACCCAGAGAGAGGATCCTGCTGGGTGCTGTACCCAGCTGCTCCTGCTGAGCCCGGCACCAACTGGAGTGCTCTAGGGCTCATAATGCATCTCCCTTTGAAAGCCAAATATTCTTTCTAGCAGCTTCTTTCAGTAAGAGCTACATTTAGCTGTCAAACACCTCTTTTAAGCTGTATAAGGTGTATTCACCCCACACCAGTCCCTAACCACGGTCAGAAGAGAGTGCTGGGAAGTGTTGGGCTGTCACGTCGGCGAGGCTGGATGCCTTACAGGGTGACCCTGCGAAAGGATACACCCACCAGCAGGAAAACTTTTACAGGAGCTATTCCTGTGCAAGTCCCATCTCCTGTTTCATTCAGTTCTTAAAAGCCAGAAGATTTCCACGGTGCTCTTTATAGTCAGTTAACCCAGATGTATTAGTCTGCTGTGGCCTTACGTGAACCCCAGCAAACGAACCACAATAAACTCTGTTCCTCCTACCTGTTTCATTAGAGAACTATCTGCCTTTTTAAATTGAAGTCTGAAAAATGGGTGTGCGAGCAGGTTAGGAGCCTAATGCCATCTGAAGATATTTACTGTGGTCGCTTTCTTTGAAGGCAGAAACGTCCCATCAGAAGACAAAAACAGATGAGGGAACCTGCACCTCACAGAAAGGTGTTTTCCCCTCATGGGAACAGAATCATTAACTTTAAATAAGTCCTCCTTAATCTCCTGAGCTGTGCAAACAAACAAACAGATACAAAAAACCCAGAGGAACGTTTTCCCTCCGCCTTTCAAAAGCACAAACAAAGCCTCACTTGCCAGATGGACGCTTTCAGAGCTCGAGCTGAGGTTTGGAAAAGGCTGATCACTCAGCAGTATTTTCTGACGGTGTATGGGGGGGTTTGCTCAGAAGCTTCGTGGTAGTTTAAGATATTCCGGGATGCACTAGCACAGCATCTGCCTTCCAGCCCTTTTAGAGTGGAGTTTTATAGCCTTGACGATAAACTTCAGAACTATTTTCAGCACGTTGCAGCGCTCAGGCGTACGAGTGGGAATGAAGAAGTCCATAAAAAAAAAAAGAAAAAAAACCCCAAATTCCTCGTACTTGTTCTGTTGTAGAACATATATGAGATGATAATACCTTTCCTGCATTTTTAATCCATATTAAAATTTTATTACAATGTCTTTGGATTCATTTGCATTAAGCTGTGGGTATGGTCAAGACTGCCACAGTGGCAA
>NW_010253273.1:127036-195543 GCF_000690775.1 Eurypyga helias | reverse complement strand
AACATATAGACTGCATAGGAGTGGGCCATAAACGTATATAACTTCCAGCAACAATTTTGCCGGCACACATGAAGTCACTGGCAGCACTTAGTTCGCACCTAATGCCACGTAGATGCAAATTGGCATTCATAATTTACACAAGTCCTTTTTCTGCACCTCAGCAACATGAGCCGGATGCAAAAGGAAAACGGAAGACTTTCTCCGGATACAGAGAGGATCAAGCAGAATCTCATTAAGGACCACTTCAAAGATCAGTTCTTCATTTCCATACAAACAAGTTTAAATTATCTTGTGTGAATCTGCTGTTAGCTGTTGCACTGTTCCATTATGCATGATTCTTGACTGCTTGTATCATGAAAATCTGCACAGTGCTCCATTAGTGATTTTCAGTGTTATGCTAAAGCTTGCAACCGGTCATGTTATTAGGTTAAAGTACTATATTTTGCATATTTATTCTGCCTTACCACATTTATTACTTCTGATTCTGGCCGAGCAGAATTTTGCATGCATTTGACCACCTACTTTGCATGACTTGTGTGCGATTGCAACTCCAAACACGGATAGCTGAACACAGATATACAGCTGGAGAGAGGACTGGCTCTTTGCTCACACTTTCACTGTGGTTTTGAACCACTTCTGGAAAAAAGTTACGCAATTCCTGCAGAAAGGTACTCTGAATCTATCAGACTGAATCTACAAAATTAATCCTTTTAAATATCTCAAAATAAACTATGTGACAAATTTCATTATGGCATAAATTATTGTCTTTATTATGAAGGATTTGGTTTTACACTTCGGTAATTTAAAGAAGCTTTCCCCTTGATTTTCATCTATAAAAACGATATGGTTTGTGTGTCTTTATATTTGTCTGACTTCTGGGATGCACCATATTATTAACTTTCATGGAATACATTCCGTTCTCAAATTACTGAAATCATCTTGCTTGCTTTGGGGATATTTATATTAGGAAAGAGACTTGTAACAAAAATCAAGAACATAGCTGGTGTGTTACAAAGACAAATATATCATTCATTATATTTGAAAGAGAAAACAATCATTCACCTTTTATATATTGGTTATTTTGCAAACCTCTGAGCCATGGATGAATGATCAGGGGATGCAGAGTTAGAATATGGATGGAGCAAATCAAAGCAGCCTAGACCCAGTCCTTCTTAGTGAGAAGTGAACAGATGATTTGGTTTATTTTGTTTTTTTAAATTGAAGTAGAACGTTTAAAAGACTACCAGTATTTCCTTCTGCTTCCCAATGACTAGATAATCCTTTAAAAATGATGGTGAATTGGCTATCCAATTGCGCCAGAGCAACAGCATCTGATGAGGCCGCGACTGACAGGGGGACATGTTTCTGAAAGTCCTTTCCAGCAAGCTCTTCTGGCATTCATCTACAGCAAAACACATTTTTCCCCTGCCGATCGCTCCCACCACGCTGCTTGCCAATTCAGGCAGAAGGAAATACTTTTCTTCTCACACAGCAGCAGATTAACCTGTGGGATTCAGTGCCGCCGTGGATGCTGATAGCATAAATGCACCCAGAAAGTGGTAAGACACGGTCGTGGAAAGCTGTGGATGTGGAGATCCACGACACAGATGCATCCGTGGCACAGGCTGTCACCCTGCAGACTAGGGGGACAAGCTGGGGAGACCATCACCGCTGGTCTCGGGGTCCCCCTTCAGCCACTGGCAGGGATGATGTCAGGCTAGGTGGGCATGTGACCAGGACAGCCATCCTTAGGCTGTCTTAAAAATGCTGGAGCCAACCTGCACTGGAATAGCAATGTTCAGGGGTTGTAAGAAGTTCATATGCACATAGAGCTCTTCTCCGGTCTCATCTTGTGGATACAGATGATGCAGGACAGCACAGAAATAACAGGAATAATATTCAGTGTCTGAGCAGACACTTCTGAAAAGCTTATTATGCTGAGATGCAGCTGAACCAAAACACTTTTTCCAAACAGTTTTGAAGATGCCAAGTGATTGACATCTGAAACTAAATCAAGAGCCACAGTTTGAAAGAAATCTTTTTTTTTTTTTTTTCTTCAAGAAGGGCCAACCGAAATCCCTGAATATCAGCCCACCAATCCATCTGCTGCCTCTGTTTGGGGCTATTCAAATCTAGATCCAAAATTTTAAGCTTCATCTGATCTCTGATAATAGATTGTCATCTCTGATGTTTTATCCTCATAAATTGCAGGCTGACACACATTCTTTCTCAGGTAGTTCATTCATCTTAAAGCATTTTGTGATTCTAATTTGTCATTTTTCTTCCTGCATCCCTGCTGACCACAAATTACAGATGGTATCTCATCATGGGGCACTATAACAACAATAAAAGCCTCAATAAAATAGTCAGGATCTGATCCTGCGTGATACTGAATGCCTTCAATTTTTACAGCTG
Source organism: Eurypyga helias (assembly GCF_000690775.1). Taxonomy (NCBI): domain Eukaryota; kingdom Metazoa; phylum Chordata; class Aves; order Eurypygiformes; family Eurypygidae; genus Eurypyga; species Eurypyga helias. The sequence goes on along the minus strand of NW_010253273.1, from coordinate 193,128 downwards.
CATATGGGAGCAGAGAAGACCCAACATCTCCCAGGCAACACCTCACATGGTGTCAGGGGGCCCCTGCTGTAGGTCCACTTTCTGTTTTATCCATGAGAGTCGATACATGTGTGACCTTCTATTCAATGTTATCAGCAAGTGTGTTACTCTAATCCCTCGAAACACCAGGCAATGAGAAACACGCCACCACGCTAGGTGCTGTACAAAGCGGAGAGATGGCTTCAGTTCCAAAAGAACTTACTATAAAAGTATAAAACAAGAGACAACAAAGGGACACAAGAGAATACATGAAAACAATGAAATTACAGAGGCAGCAGAAAAGGTTCCGTTCTGGGCAAAGCAGCAGCTTAACCATTACCGAGCTGAACAGCTATTTTCAGATTTTTCTTTTTTCACATTCTACTCAGCTGCAACTTTAAGAAAAGAATGATTTGTCTGCATCATTGTGCTTTTTCTCCTCAGCCAGTCAGGTTTTCAGATAACCTTACTGAAGTTAAAGCGAGGTTAATACAAGTGATCCAATTTTGAAGATATTGCCATTTTGCAAGGCAGACTGGGTGCAGGTGAGAAAATTAAGAATTTACCTTATCTGCGAATTGACATGGAAAACAAAGAGGTTCAAACTGTCCACGCATCTTTGGCACTTTCTTCCAAAACACCAGAGAATTTTGGTCTTGAACAGACAAAAAGTTACTGGCAGGTTTTTGTACCTGCGTCGGCAGCTACTGTGGAGCCAGCACCATCCCATGGGCAGATGCAATTCATTAGCTCCGTTTACAATTCCTGCAGCTGTGTGTGCACAGTCACAATGGGAGAGCACCAGCTACTCCCTACGTGGTGTCTTCCCAATTTCAGGTGTCTGCAGACACCTGTCCCTCCAGTCTCACCTTTTGTGACATACTAATGTGCAGAAGCTGAAATATTAAACACTGTCTGCATTACATTTTAAAGGCATTGGGTGTTATTTTCTTTCATCTCTCAGCAGAATTTTAACATTAAACAAGAGTATAAAGGCTACTGAAAAATCTTCTCCTGGCACGAAGCCTGTGATAGGTGATGAGGGGTTGGCTGGAGAGGCCGCCCATTTACCCCCCTGCCACACTGCATTACATTTTAAAGGCATTGGGAGTTATTTTCTTTCATCTCTCAGCAGAATTTTAACATTAGAGTATAAAGGCTACTGAAAAATCTTTTCCTGGCACGAAGCCTGTGATAGGTGATGAGGGGTTGGCTGGAGAGGCCGCCCATTAACCCCCTCGACGCCTCCCTCTGTCCAAACCCCCGGCACTCTCAAGCAGTTAAATCCACCACCTCCCTCCACTACGCTGAAGAAAATAGATGTGATTTTCTTTACAAAAGAGCATTTCATTTAGGGAGAGAAAGAAAAAGGAAAGGCAGAGTTAACATAGCCATTATTCTCCATCTCAGGGAAAGCAAATCCTATTTTGCCTGTCATTACAGTAGGTAGAAAAATCCTTTCATCCAGTCATTAGTTGTAAACATTCCCGCGCCGCCTGGGACCAGGCCTCTGTTTCCCATCCCGTGCCGAAGCCATTTTCTAATACTAATGTTTTATACACACATCTCAGATACAATGCGAACTCCCCCAACCCCAAAGGCAACGGGGCATTCGTTTATACTAAATCAGAAGTGTCACCCTTGGCAACCTGCAGCACTGAAACATTTATTCGGCTTCACATTGCTGGCACTTAGAATTATTTCTTTCATGCCTGATAGCCGAATTACAATATGGCAGGTTTCCCCGGAGCCACTGGATCATTAGTGCCAGCTCACAACATACTTTCAACTGATATGGCATTTCATGTACAGCTGCCAATCAAGAGATGGGGGATGCAAATGAGGGTGGGCCCATTGGTGTTCAATTACTGTACAGCGAGCGCCGTACAGCTCCGCTTAATGACTGGCAGTCATTTTGCTGAGTGGAGGAAGAGCTGAGAACAGAGGCAGGAATTCCCTCCGGGAAGCCGGTTGCAAGTGCAAGAAGTTTTTACATTTGATTTCCATATTTATTCTTTTCTCCCCCCCCTCCCCGTGTTTCTAAACATGAGGCCGAAAAAATACTTAGCACAGCTTGTTTTACAAATACACAGCCTTGTCAGTTCAGTCGATTGCCAAGGCCACATAAGCTGAAGATTAGGCTTCTTTTTTTCCTCCCTCCCTTCCCTTCAAAATATATGCCTCTTTTCAGAAAGGCCCAAGATGTTTCAGCCTTGAGGGAATTTTAAGCTCTATGGAGTCAGTTATTATAGTTCATTTCAGTGATTTTTGCTGTCCTTTTCACACACAAGACATATGATGCCAACCTTTCCACGACACACATCTTGCACCACTTGTGGGCTCCGTCAATGAAATACCTCTTTGAGGCCCAGATCCGCAGGGGTCAGTGGTGGAGAAGGATGAAAAACAACAGCAATCCTACAAAATTGGGACTTCTGCTTAATGTATTTATACATTATTTTGGGCATTGCAGCAGTCTGCAGCCTCGTGGGGGTGGGTTCTGCAGGCATGCATCATGCCAGACAAACCAAATCAAACAACTGACAAGGTATGGCAGAAGGGAAGGATTTTCTCCCCACCCCCCGCCAAGTTCAAGGAACAGAAGATGATGCTCAGCAATTTCAAATGGTTTTTACTTCACGTTTTAGCATCAGTCACACCAAAATCTTGAAGTGAAACTTATGGTACACAGGAACAAAAAAACCCACGCAAGTCGAGCTTGCGTGACACTTGCAAAATAAACCTGGTTTGCTTTCACCAGCTGCTGATGCACATTCCTCCGTGGCTGAGCCCCCAGGCACAACGCTCGTGTGTAGCGCTCCCATCACACGCTGTATACAGGGCCTTTCCTTAACAGAAGCAGCACACAAATAGCTAGCCACTCTCTCTGTGACAAATGGTCAGTGCTAAGGTCACAAGAGTGGCGTGGGGGGAGAGGAGGCAGCAAGAAACATGTCTGGAATCCATTGACAGGTAGCTCAGATCCGTATACCTCCAGGGTTTATTACTCACTGTCCTCCAAAACCCCCTGGTCTCTGCACACAAGGTCCCTCTCAGTCCCCAGGGGCAGCTCCTGCCTGTGGCCCACTGCCTCCTCACCACCCACCCCGAGCACGTCTTTCCCTCCTTCAACATCTCTGTGTTTTCAAAATACGGTCAGCAGGAGACAGGGCCAAACCCAGCCCATTGTTGACTTTGAACCTCAGGGAGGTTGGAGATGGGCTGAATTGCACAGCTCTGGCCAGTCCCTGGCAGAGGGAATCGAGACAGGGTAACGCCAGCAGCCTGCCGTAGCTCAGCCTCCAGCTAGAAACGCAGAGGTTTTAGACAAATGTCAGCCATAGACACCCAAACCAGCACAAGACAGTTTTGTTAATATGGTTTTTTGCATTCAGAAAACATCCCTTTATTCACCCTAAAACTTTTTTGCAAAACTGTGTAGTTCAACAAAGGAAACTTTCACTGGGGAAGGAGCTCTGGAATCCACAGGGGATTTCCAGCCAAAACAAAACACCAAAAAAACCCCAAATCAATTAAAACTTCTTTTTTTTCCCATGTGAGGGAAAGTAGAAATTTCCTTTGAATTAGAAAGTAGAGAATTTCCTTTGAATTTATTTCAATGACTGTATAGAGGGGGCTAGTGCAATATTACAGGCAATGCTAACGTATGCCTGGTCTGCCACAGCAACTGTGGGAATGCGCACAAAGATGATCAAGCCGTGGGACTGGATATTACATTACGTTACTTTGCTGAAAATGAAGGACCTCTTATAAATGTCAAGAACATTGAATCTATACCTGTTAAAATATAATTAAAAAATGAAGTAGTTCTTATGCTTGCGTAGTAGCTACTTTTTAATGTTAATCACAGAGTTGCATTTAAAATCCCTTAAAAACAGGAAATGATGTGAATGACTAAATGCCTTTGTTGTTCTTTAGTTATTAAAGCACAGCAGAAGCCAATTAGACTTGTTTTTCTCAATGCTAAGCAATAAAGTGGAATGCTCCTTTTTTTCTGTAACCAGATTGCAATCCTCCACAGCATGGCGCTATGCAAAAACATCCCCAAAGTCACTGGGATGGGGAGCCTGATTCTGCACTAATGAAAATTGTTTGCGTGACTGCCAGCAACTTATGGTGGCCAAGTGACAAGACCAAGTCTGAAGTGGAAGCAGGTAGGGAGGCACATTGCCCACGTGTATGCAAAGTCTGAGATATGTTCTTGCTTTGCTGCAGTTCCTTCTTCTATTTAATTCTTTGCTATTGAGAATAAAGTACTGGGCTGGACCTACCCAGCCCATTATTTCTACCACAAATACCTGAAAATGTGCATACTGAGCTGCTGGTCTCCCTAGAGCTACAGTGGAAGCGATTGCTTTCCCTTGCAGAGCATCTGAGGAGAACCTGAGACTTGAAGCTCAGGAAGAAAAAGCCATTTTTACTTGACACTGAAATGAAATTCTTGGTTTCAGTCTCAGAAGGTCACTTTAGGGAACCATAGTGGTTTGGAACCGCACAGTCACTGTGATCTCACATGTGCATTTCACAGCCCGACACTGCAAATTGTGTTAGGAGTTTTACACTGTCACAGAACAGACCAAAGGTTTCTGCAGAATATCCCCTCCCACTTTCCTGCTATTTCATGGATGGGTAGCACACATCTCAATAGCGCAATGATTTGCATAACGATACTGTAAGTGTGTTTGGGGGACGGAAAGAAAAGCAGAAACCCATGTGGTAAATTCAATCAGACACATCTTTAACAATCCTTAGGTGAATTCTTGTAAAAGAAATGCCTAGGTTATCCCCAAATAAAACCACAGTTGGCACAATAATATATTCTTCCGTGCTTCTCTTTTCCCTGATATGCTGAAGGAGAGTTTTAAGATTAAATTATCAGTTGTTTTAGTACTTGTTTAATGCCACAGACCTAATTAATTTTGCTACTTGGGGCTTACCTCGGAAATAATATTCCATGATGTTGTCCACTCCTAACTCTTACATGAACTCATTTCTCTGCCTATGGAGAAATAAATGCATTTCCCTTAAGGAAGGAGGTGAGAGAATTTTTCTGTTGTTTCTGGTTCACGTAAGAGGACAATCAATGCCTCAGTCTTTACAAAACCATTCTAAAAGACAAACTTGGTCATACCTGCCTGATAAGAAGCAAGGTGCTTTACTGAACATACTGGTGCATGGTATAACAACCTGATGCAGAAGAAAAATAAGAAAAAAACCTGATAGTTTATGAATGGAAGTACAGCTGTTTGGACAGAGTTGAACACCTGGAAGTTCCGGTCAGCAGCTGCAGCCACCACGTGTTCACCATATCCAAACATACTCGACTGACTAGAAGATGGGGCTTGGTGTATGGTCCAATAACTACGCTGAGGTCAGAATCCCATCTTAATGATGGAACAAAACCATGAAGCAATTCTTACACATCACACACGCACACACTCACACAGAGACTGCCAAAGCCACCCCTTGGGTCTAAAACCAGAATTTCCACGCACACAAAAGAAAATGTGTTGGCAGTAGAAATAGATAGGAATTTTATCTTTACTGTGGAGCACTCAGAGACCAAGATCTCGAATTTACTTATATAAGCCTAAATTTCACAATAGGTCCCTGAACTAGTCTGATGTATCCAATGCATCATTTTATGAAGCATATCAAGTAATATTTTTTAATTTATACTCATGTAGCAGTTCTTGCTCAGTGGGCTCAAGATCTCTTACAGACTGTTATTGACAACAATTCCCTTAAGCATTTGTTACCAACATAACAAGCCTCCCTCTGAATTGCAATGTCAGGAACTTAATTTTTGATATACGGGACTGTCTACTACTCTTATGTTTCTCTGGAAGAAAACTGGATTGTTGGAAATGTGTCTATTGCATCTTGATGGCATTAGCAATTAGCAATTTTCATGTCAAGCAAAGGTACAACCCAGAGATCACAAGTGAGATGACTGGTTAAAATGCATATTAAACAGATAACAGACCAAGGTTCAGATCTCACTCTGCCTAAATCAGAGGCTATTGCTGAGTGTGACCCTCCCAAACTTAACTACTGGCCCATTTTCACTTTTGCAGTGGTTCTTGCTCTTTGCATCCCTGCTATGATTTTATTAATGGTTTCTCACACTGCTGAGAAAATAATTATGAATGTGTAAAAATCTTGAAGTTTTTCCCAGAACTACTGTTTCCTGGCTAGTCCTGATGTTAATCACTCCGTACAGTCTCGCTTCTTCCTTTAGCACACGTACATTGAAAACAGGGATATAAGGCTGAACAGCTGTTGAGACATTCATTTGACTAGCCAAGGCTTGGAATTTAGAATGTAACCAGAACCACCTCACACTTAAGCTTATAAACTTTAACTGTTACCATGACACTCCCATCTGAATGGGTTAAACATGATACTAAAGTCTCTAACACTTGCTAGACCTTTGGGATTGCCACTCATGTCACCCACCTCATAGTTGCTCTTCTGGCAATCCACCTGCTTCTCATTACTGAGGGATCACTATGACCAGTCAGGACTATCCATGGGCCAACTTTGTCCACTAATGTCAGAAGTAAGGCCCCACATCTCAACCAGCTTTATTGCAGCCATGAGATGCTCATGGCTGGCACTGCGTGGGCAGGCACTGCACTTCCAGCCACCCCATCTGTTATTTTTTTCAAGGAATAAAGAAATGGCAACCGCAGGCATGAAAATGTAAAGCAGCAGGATTCTTTCCTCCGGTATAAACACCACTCAGTGGCAAGTGATTTCCACCAGAGTAGAGGTGTACAGACGGTGGCTGCAGTGTCTACAGTCTGGGAGACAGAATGAGAGACACTGCTTACACGGAGAGGGAAGGGCTAAGTCAGAGGAGGTCAAAACCTGGGGAATACACCTTTAAAGTATTTTGTACTTCAGAAAGAGGGGAGTGAGGAATTGTAAGATTTCTGAGTAATGAAAACAGTGAAGAATTTAACTGAAATATTTACTCCTAAAATTATTTAGGAATATTAAAGATTTCTGCATGCGCAGTCTAATACATGTATTAACTTGGATTGTGTTGTCCTCAAGACTGAGTTTTTCAGAAGATGGAGTTAGTTATAGGAGAGGAAAGTGGGAAAGAGAGGACTCCCTATGCTAAATTTATTGTTATGCAGAAATAACATAACTGTATGTTTTAAGGAAGGGCAAAAAGATGACCAAGATGGGGGGGGTGGGGGGGGTGGGGTGGAAATCAAGTTCCAAAAAAAAGACTAAGAATATGATAAAAGAAATCTGAAAAGACTCTACATATGCTGAAATACAATTTTACATTTGTAGGTCAGAAGTTTATGTTTGCAGTATCGTGAAATGAATGTGTCAGGAGAAATATATCAGTCACATATCTTAGGGCTATTGGTATTGTATTCAATACATTGATTAGTTTTATCCAGACGATAATAGTAGTTAGACAAGTGTAACCCTTAAAATTTAAGAAAATGCTTTCCTCAATTATTCTCCCTTCCCCCCAGTGTCTTCCTTGTTGTTACAAGGGCTGTTAAGACCAAATTTTCAGCAACACACTGTGCAGAAAAATTACAAACGTAGCAAAACAGAGCTGCATATACCCTTCACATTAGTGGGTATGAAAACCGTGCTAAATTAATGCCTGAATCAATGGCCATTGTGCTGGTCATTTGACGGCTTTTTTACTGCCTTTGTGCTTGTTGTATCCTGGAAGCTGTGCAAACAAATCAGGTGTGCAAATGAGATTGTAGTCAGGAAGATTTGGGTTTTTCTCTGTTACTTTATACTTTAATTTTTTTATGAGTCTCTTGTGTCTAGTTTTGTTTATAATGCCTTGTGGCAGATCCTATTTGTGACTTATCATTTTAAAGCAGTTTTTGTATTTCATCTCTGTAGAATTCCCTCTGGAGGATGCTACCAAGGAGGCTAATCATGCCAACAAAGCCTACCATAACAGAGGAATTCAGGAAAAGCAGCAGATTATGTTACTGCACATCTGCAGGAATGTCAAATTCACCTGGGCTGCTGCAATATATGTGCCTTTTTTTTTTTCCCAGAATGGGTGGAAAAGGATTCACAGTCACTCATGCTGTACATCACTGCTTTCTCTGAGATGTAGGAGAAGGGAATCAGGCAGCAGACTGGGAGCAGGAAACTGAAACAGCTCTTTCTGCACCTGTTTGTTGTACCATCCATTTTCAAATCAGTCGAATTGTCCAGCAGACTGACAGTGCCAATCATGAGGCATCACACATCAAAACTGTCAGCTGATCAAATAACTGCCTGAACACAGCAGAACACCTACCAGGATTCTAATATTCTTGTACTGAAGGATACGAAAGGTTTTCTTGCAATATGACAAAAATAATCTCCACTTATTGTATACAAACACCAACCCAGAGACTGAGAAGAGAAAACCTGACTTGTCATTCAGATCTAATTTGCCAACAGTTACAGGACAAAATTTAAACATGTCTCTTGTGTACTTGATGGTTGAAATAAAACTGTAGTTGCACTCCCACAACAATCTTCAAACCAAGGAGCACCAGCTGCTAAGGAAGCCCTGTGGTCTGGGGAGCAAATTGTCTGCCTATGACCATGGAGATTCAGGGTCTGTTCTTCATCCCACAACTGATTTCTAGCATGCCCCTGGCAAATCACTTGGCCTCCTGTGCCACTGCCCACTCTGTCTGCCATGCTCTTTGGACTCAAGCTTGTTAGGGCAAGGACTGTTGCGTTTTTCAAGCTCTCTAAAAGGCTACTGTAATACAAATTGTATTGGCTTGGTTCAAGAATGTTTGCAAACTGCTCAGGATGTATGAATCAAATATTAAAGCGTGACGGAGAATTAGCAACAGGTTGGAGGTGATGATATGAAGAAACCTAGGGGTACTTAATAAGTACATGCTGTTCTCTATTCAGAGCATCAAATAGCTCCCTTTTCATGTCAGTACGGAGAAAAAATAGGAAGATAAAATCATTTCCCCTGAAGGACAGCCTACTGGAAAAGTGTCATTCGTTCTTGACCCAGCCTCTAAACTCAGGCTTACTGGCAAAATGGTAGAGGAGTTAGCATATCATCTTGGGGTGTGCAGCAGTGCAGAAGAATTTGACAGCCTCCTGGATGACTTCTCTATTTACCAACTCTTTGATAGTGACAGTGTTATGAAAGGGCCAGTAAACACAGCAGTGCTCTAGTTCTGGGGCACTGTTCTTGGCAAGAAGCAGGCACTGGGGCTGATTTTTTTTTGTTTAGTTAGACTCATGTCGATTCCTTTGTGCTTGCCTAACTCAAAGAGGCAGAGCCTGAAAGATTTTTTTCAAAAATGTGAAAGACCAACTTATAATCGTGTCTGAAGAGTCAGTCTTGCCAAAAATGTGTGTATTCAATGAGATTTTTAGCTGGTTAAAATGGAAAAGCTTTATGCTGGTTTGCAGTAGCAGAATACCTGGTCTATGAGCTTTTCTTTACTACAGAATATGATATTGTGGTATCAATTAGCTTATGCCTTAAAGCAAACATATATACTTAAAAACCCTGAACATAAATATCTTTGCTTGATCCATCCAGGAATTTGATTTAAAAGACAAACAGCTCAATCCGAGTACGTGCATGCATCATGCAGGACAAGAACCTAAACTTCAACAGTTATTGAACTCCTCTTGCGGCTCATCATAGAAAATGAGGTGCAAAAGAAGTGATTTACAGATAAAATATTCTATATTGTTAATAATACTAATGTCAATATTCAACAAAATAACTATTCAAATGCTCACATCTTAATTACAATTTTTCTACAGACTGAATCTAATTTCTAGTACTCCAAGTATACTCAGTTTAGCAGTCCAGGATTCCTTAGGAACTATAGGATAAAATCTGGTACTTAACTGAAATGCTCAGAATATCCCATCAAAGGTTTATACCTTGTTCTCCTGGTTACAGAGAGGGTCTAGACTCTAATTCAAGGACCTAGATTAAGTTTTGATAGGTTAAAAGGCATGGATGGCTCCCATCTGGTCCCAGAAAAATCCTATGGTGTTTTTTACCCCAAAGTTGGCCAGGTTTCACCAGCACATCTCATGACATGATGAGGTGAAAACCCACTTGCCCAGCTATAGGATGAATGTTTGTGTGCCTGAAGTTAATCAGATGTGCAAGTGTCTGCCAGACTGAGCCCTATGTTTTAAAACCACTTTAGGATCTATCAGTAGGAGGGGTAGCATACAAGCATTATTATTATTTTACTTACTATTGCAAACTAACTGATCTAATAACTCATGGCATAATAATTCAGGATCCAGTTAGTCTGAGATGAGATAAAAAAAACATCAAAAGCATATGGAGCATAGCTTTTAATTACTCTAAGACTCCCCTCCAGTCTTTTAGCACTGTGAACTGTCTATTAATAAGTGACCAGAGAGCAGGCAGAGGGATTGTATTTAAAGACACTTCTAACAACATTCAGACCTCAGCACGACGGCTATCTCAAATTTGCCAAATGAAGCCGCGAAATGAAATACTTCTCGTTCAGAATCTTCACAAACATGCAGATGTTTGCGAAGACGAATACAAGTTTGTTACACTCCTGACACGCTATCAATTTGTCAGCCTATCCTTTTGCACTTTGCAGCAGCAAATATGGCTTTGTGTAGCAACAGAAGGACCATCTTTCATTTCAGCTGAAGGCCACATTCAGCAACTCAGTCAAATGTTTTAGACAAATGCTCTTCATAAAATAAGGCAAATGTGTCTTTTTTTTTTTTGGTTTATAAGAGGTCAGCCGTTATTCCCTGTCAATGGATTATTATCAAAGATAAAACCTTAACAAGCATATTCTTTTTCTACTCATTTTTAGGGTCATATTACAATCCATTGAAGTTTTGTGAATCTGAAGAAAAAAAATCAGCGACAGGACTCACCATCTGTTGCATAATGAAAGAGACATGTGAATAATAGAACGTCAGTTGAAAGGGTTGCAAGTGATCAAATGTTGTTCAGCACCTCAATAATATTTCCTCAGAAAAAAGGCTTGCTTCAGATATTTTGGCGCTGCAAGTTTTTGTTTGTTTGTTTTGTTGTTGATTCCATAGCTGGGAGTGGAATTTATATAACACATTATATATATATTTATATATATGGTCATGAGTTTCTCAAAAGTGGCAGTTCTTGGCGATAGTGACAACAATTACAGAAAGGGACAGCTGCTCCCTTTGCTTTTGAAGTTCAGGGGCTATGGAGAATGTACATATACAGCTCATTTTTATAGATGTGGGGTTGAATTCTTAATTTAAGTCCAAATGTGCAGCTCACACAATTCTATCCTACTGCTGTTCTTTTTTTGACATGAAGAAAGACCTGGGAGTTAATTCTTCAAAATATTCCAAAACAAAGAGCAGACCTGAACAGATTCAAGGCCAAAATGGTTTTCTCAGATGCTTTTTTCAATTTTGGAAGAAAGAAGAATACAAAGTGCTTTAATATTTGATAAATACATCACCTGATGGGAAGCCATTCTCCTGTAATGAAGCCACAAACTATGCTTTACCATATATCCCTTAAGGCTACTGTAGAAATATTTTCTATGATGTTCTCTTGGAACAAGAATTGAGGTTATATGAGTCATAACTATCATTCCTGAGATGTCGGAGAGCGGATCAAAAAATAGGCAATACTAAATACTAATGTGAACAGCATCACAGTCCTTTGCAAAAGATGCCACACTCCTTTTACTATTTTAACCCATACTTTATCTAGCTATCAGTGTGTCTTTCCAAACTCCTTCGCTCACAAACCATATTGTCCAAGGCCTACATACTAACTAACTTTTCCACAGATAGAAATCATAGCTCTTATAGTTCCATCAGAAACAAACCTGAACAATGGAGATACCAAAATATGGATGCAGTTACGACAGAATGACTCACTGCATGTGTCTATACCTAAACTTTTCCTTTCCATGGTCCAAATGTTTCTGTCCTCAGCCACTTCGCAATAAGACGCACCCATCTGCAAAGCATTCAGTGCTAAAAACCTTTCCTTCATACAGTAGTCGAGTTTCATTTATATTAAACACATTTTACTAATTTTCACTTCCTTGCTGTAGAAACCTTGATAAGGAAAAACCTTCTCCTTGAATATTCAACCATTCAAATTAATAGGCATTTTCTTGGAATGTTGTTGTGTTTTCCCCCACAAGTACCAGCAGATCAAAAGTTCACAGAAGTATTCTGGTGCAATTTGTAGATCAACTGCACAGAACAGCGTGCCTTGCTACATTTCTAATGGGTTACAATTGAAATGCTACATTTTCATTTTCGGCCGACAATGAAAAACACCAAGTAATATTCTAAGGCCAAAAATTATTGCTGGAACTTATGAGCAAGTCATTTCCTAACAGCTTTGTTCCTTGAATACTGTCTTATCAAAAGTGCCCAGGATTTTATTGAAGTGAACGGTTCTAATGAAAAAGAGCATTTGATGAACAGGCATGGCTGCAAACTCAATTCCACTCCCCTTCTTTCCAACTGGTTTCATCAGTAAAATAACCAGAAGCACCCAGGTGACCACAGAAGAAAATATCTGGGTAAGATTTCTTTAGGATGACTTGGGCTTTTTTTTTTTTAATTTTTAAAATTGTTCTTAAATTAGTCTCCTACATATGGATGAAGGCATATTCAGAAATATGGAGCCTAGAGCAAAATACACACAAGTCTTGTATGTCCTCAAACTATCTGTTCCAATTTTTTAAAGTTCTTCAGAAATAACATTTTAATACCAAATTCTGATGTTCCATATGTTGGAAGTAAGCTTACCAATTATTACTGTTTTATTAGATTTAGTTGCCTCTTTGATCTCTTGTAACACTGTGCATTCAATATCTTTTTCTCCAATCCAGATGCTCAGAGTTTCACCCTACTAATATAGTTGTAGTCCTATTACTTGGAATTTCTGTACTTTTGATCTCAATGGTAGAGACAGAGACGTAATTGCAGTAACAGATCAGGCTGCCTGCCAGTATCAATGGTAAATAACACTGAATGACTCACAGTTTCACAGTTCTAACGTGGTTTACACATTTTGGTATGCAGCTGCCCAACAGACTTAGCCAGAATGTATACACAAGTGCCAAACCTTTCAGGGCTTGCATTTCCACCCCACCCCCTACTCCGAGCAGGGGATCTGTGAGTGAATCAGCACTGGCCCTTCCTCTGGCAAAGAACTGAAATCAAGACAGGAAAGACCGTTGCAAAATGAGTTTCCTTTTAGAAAAAAATCCAACCAACCCCAAACCAAAACATCCACTTGAGAACTGAATTCAGACCCAGTGTAGATGGGAGATGGGTGTGACTCCCCAGCATCAACAAATCCAGCTCTAGTTTGAGCAGGTTAGGTTCAGCCATCAGTCTGTCCATCAGAAGAGGGATGAGGACCGCTCGCTTGCCCATGCTCGCATTCAGCGTGTGCGCGGGGGAGCTCAGTGTGGGGCTGCAGACAAAGCACGGGGGTGTGGGTGGGCACAGCCTGGTCCCAGGAGCCGTTCAATATCGGCTCTTGTGTTCTAACCACCACCCCGTGCTTGCTGCTGCAGTACTTTGCGAGACTGCTCCTGCGCCTTTCTGCAGAGCCACTGAACATTATCCCTTCTGAACCAATTCTCAGATCACGGATGAAACAAAAATCCACAGGGCTACACGTGGGACATACGTGTGGTATATATGCAGCTCATAGCCCTAGCTGTGAGAATTGCCAGCTCACTCTGCTTTCTCGACTTGCTTTCCCCCTCTTAAGCATCTATTGGTAGCTCAGTGTAGCTGAAACACCGCTAAGGAACAATCCAGGACTTTTATCAACAAGTCCTTTTTCAAACTAACTATTCCATCAACTCCTGAAGAAACTGAACAAACGTCTTAACTCCTTAAAACAAATCTGTAGGAAGATGAAACATTAAAACAAAAAAAATTAAAAATTTGTGACTGGTGCTTATAATATTAATTTCAACAATGTTGCCAATTAAATATTATTATGGTCTCTGAAGTGAGGTACTGCCTCTGCTTTTTCCAAAAACGCACATGCTAATGCAGTGGAAGGAACCCCAAGTTTATGACCAGCAAAAGCTGTAGCGGAACATGCAAAGATAACTCAGATCTCATGCTTCAGGGTGCAAGAGATCACTGTGGGGGTCAGGAAGGACTTTTTCTGATACAGAGCCCTGTATAATAAGCTAGATATACTGTGGGGGTGGGAAGAAACTGTCACATTATGAAGCAATTGATACGGGCCACTTGATACAAGTTTTGTGGAGCAATTGAAACATTTGTTATTTCACTATGAGACTTACTACCCACGTGTGTGTTCCCACAGGCACACACTCGTGTTCTGCGTTGGGAGATATAGCTACATATAATATTAGGAGGATTATTAAACCTTCTCTACAATGTCTGAATGCGTGTGTACTCACATATACACAATCCATAAACCATAGATATAAATATCTGTCGAGATAGTGGGTTATAAAATGCACATACTGAATATTCATCACACACATCTATAGGAAAGCATTAGAGAAAGTTCGATGAAGCAGCCTAATAAGTAGGTTACATTTGGTAAAACAACTTACATCCCCATTTCACTGCACTTCTCATTTTGCTGATAGCCAGTAATGACCAGATTAATTAAAAGGGGGCCAAAAATGCCGGGTGCTTGCTGGAGGGCAGAAGCATAGCACGAGCCTACCCTTGCTGGCACCGCTGTGCTGCTCGGTGGCCCATGCTGTTTCCTATGGAACAGCAGCAGGAAAGGGAGAAGTTTTCTTTCCAAGGGACTCACAAGCACAATAAGATATTTACTGTATTTATCACAGAGATCAAACCCACACACAGATGTCACAATTCTTGAATTCCATCAGTAGATCAGACAAGCAGTCTCTGGAAAGAGGACACTGCAGCCAGAAAGTTCAGGACATGCAGGCGTTGGAGGGCCATTCCCGCTCCGTTTTCTGTCATGCACCCTGAGCCTTTGTTGTCTCCGCAATGCTGATAAATCAATCCATCAAAAAATTTCCTCAGTGAAACTCAATCAAGAAAGGTCATGTCAGCGGGAGAGGAACAGATTAAATTAGCATCAAATTAGACATGGAAAGTGAGTTCTGTCAAAATCATCACAGCGCTCAGCACAATTAGAATATGTTAATTATGCATTTCATTAAGGTAGTGCTCTTTGAATGCGAGATGAAATGTCAGTGGTGTAGGCATCCGAAAAAAGGAAGATTGCCAGGCACAACTTTCTCTAGACAATGTGTGACACCTTCATTAACATCAAGAATCACAAGTCTGTCTTGACTTTTTTGTAAAGTATTAAACCGTTAACTGTTTGCTGGCACTCGGAGGAGGGAGAGCCATCCGCATCCTCCTCTCCCTCGGCTCTGCCACCAGCCTTTTTGCCCTGTCAGGAGCCCTGGGGACTGCTGTGAGTGTCTGGTGGGCACGGCAAAGGTGGTTGGGATTTAATGAAGCCTTTGCTGGATGGGCTGAGGATAACGCGGCTGCCCTACGGGTAGAGCTCGGATGGGGGTGCCGCGTGGCTGAGCTACTGTCGGGAAGAGGGGGTAAGATAAGGAAAGGTGGAGGAAGGGATGAAAGGAGGGGAAAGGGTGGAACAATTTTATGTTGCCTCTGGTGGCAAGATATAATCAACCTAAAGGGGAGAGCGGGAGGGAAGCAGGGATTTGCAAACCTACATTTGACAAATCCTAATTTGGGAAATTATTTTGTATATCAAACATCTTTGATTCCTAATGATGGGCTGTTTTTCAAAGAGAAAAATGATCCCTGGTGAGCTTGGGAGGGAACATAGCTTCATAAAATACTACTTATAGGCTTTATTAGATGCACTATCAGATATTGGGTTCAGGGAGGATTAAGAAAAAGTACATGCTTTGTAGAAACATGAGAAAACCTGCCAGCTTCTGGTGACTTGGTTTGAGCCTCCTGTGCTCTCGTGGGGCTCACGAGTGGGGGACAGTTACGGACAGTCAAGCTTTCTAGTGATCACCTCATTTGTACTAACTTGCCTAAAACGAGGATATCAAAGCCAGTAACTTTGGAATCATGCCCATTTGCTCTGAAAGGAAGAGGCAGTGGCGTGCAGACAACGTTTAAGATCAGGTAAGTGGTGCTGAGAAGTTACTGTCCTCTGGAGCACCTCACCTCCACAGGCCAGCACGCTGGTGTCCAGCTGCCACGGACAGCAACAGGGGCAAAAAAGGGACTGCCCAGCACAAAAGAAGCCTGCAAGCTGTGTACCAGTACTCTATGCACTAGTTTTAAGCCACTCTGGAAATTTTAAAAAAAAAAAAAATCACTTTGAAAGTGAAAATTTACTTTCTGGCACCCCTCACCTTTTTTAAACAAGAAAGATTTCTGCCGATATCACCAGGTTGTGACATTTTTCTAGTTACAGAGCAGCACCCTGAGTCTAGTGCAATGTGCAGCCCTAAATACTGCTCAACAGAGGTGTGCTGTGTGAAATAAGATTTACCTGTACAAAGAGGCTGAGCACACAGTAGATGGTGGACGCAGTACATGGACATGCATGCACACACATTCATTGATGGCAATGCAAAATGGGTGGCTGTGTGCACACTTGAATACTTGCAGAAACAATCATACCTTGTAGTTGAACATTTCCACATCTAACCTGTCCCCTGGCTATTTGTTTCTCTTCCTGGCTACAGACTTCAGTTTACTGATGGTATTTAAAACACCAGAGGACTGAGAAAGGGGTTACTGTGAACAAGAAAAATTTCAGCATGTTTTTAATGAGCTTTTCTTCGGTTTATCGTAGCTTTTGTAAATCCTGCCCAAGAATTCAAAGTTGCCAAATCTCCTCCCCAAAGATGCATGCTATAGCTTCCAATGCCCTCAGGACTCCATTTTAAAATAACAGGTTCCAATATAGGCAAAAAATGCCAGCAAGTGAGTAGGAGCCAGAGTCTACTTCAGCACACTTGGCTGGCCTTACAACTTTCTGAAATCTCTGTTTTCACTGGAGCTAGAAAAAAGAGATTTTTATCATTTGAAAGAAAATCTCGAGTCCCAGAGCAAACAAGCTTTAAGATTATGTTAGTTCTGCTCACTAGCTCAGACACAAGAGGACTAAAGATGAACTGACAGGAGCTTTAGTCCTCGCGAAGGCAGCAGCATGTGTGCTGAGCCCGCGTGGGACAGCCCTGCCTCAGCTCCTGGGCAGGAGCACCGATCCAGTTCCACATTGCAGTGGGAAATGACTTCAGCGTAATGAAATTATGTCAGCAGTGACCAAGGTTCACGATGCTACTGTATGTGTAGGCGACGCCTCTGCTGAGCTCTCCAAGCCACAAGGTACTTCAGCCGCTCTCCCCTGACCTCGCCACATCCCACCTTGCCCACAAACACTTTCCTGTTTGCCAAGAACCTAAAGAAAACTCATGGCATGAGACAAAAAATTGACTCTGTCCTCCTGACAGCTACCTGGTAATAGCATCTCTCCATTTCCTTTATGTGACTGGGCTTAGCAGTTTAATAATTACAGGCCAAATCTAGTCATGATAGCAGTTTCACTGAAGGCAGTGACGTGAGGTCTGGAATATATATGATTTAAGTAGAGCTATGCCCATTTCATTCAGTGTCCAAATTATCATCATTATCATCTGTTTTGGGCTGACTCAAAAAGAAAAAAAAGTTAAGCTCATGGAAATGAAAAAAAAAACAGTATTCACTTTGATTTCTCCAAATTGTCCTGCTTGTCCTGAACATTAACATATAGGTTTGGTTTACAGGGATTTTTTTTTTTTATATAATTTATGCTTTAAAAAATAGCTAGAAACTTTTCTTCAAAATAAGAATTCAGTGTTAATTCCAGAAAACAATATAATTGGATACCTGGACAGAATACTTTCTGGGGTTTGTGGGCAAACTGCATTTTTCCATCTAAGCACTATTGGTCTCCAAAATTTTCACTCACCCTTGGCTTAACAGTTCTTCTGTAGTAATAGGGATCAGATCATATGCTCTGTTTCATCATTTATATGTCAGCATGACTGCTGGGGTTATAGGGCTATAAATTAACATAATTGAATGGAGAATCAGGCTCATTTATTTCTACTTTCCTTCATGATAGGAGGAAAAATATAAAGCTAAAATAAGTTTCAACCATGATCCCTCAAAAATTATATTTCCAGCTTTAATGCACACCACAGTCAGAGTTCCTTTCTGATGAAAACATAGAATTAAACGCAAACCTGCCACCTACCCTGATGAAGGATGGTGTGCTAATTGATAGTTTTTGCAAGCAAGAGATGGCCCATTTGTATCTTGTGGGTAGTGGCCACACAAATGCAGTTCAGGGCGCTGGCAACATTGTGAGAGATGGTAGTAGAGATTAATTTCTTTCCATACATTTCTGCAAGGGCAGGGTCAGGAGCTGCAAGCCATCTTCCTTTGGTGATGTGCAGCAGCAGGGACAAGACTTCCCACAGCCCTTAAGATGCACTCGCAGGTGAGAAGGACCCTGCCAGGCTGGTGCCACCCCACATGGGGCAGCTCCAGGGCCAAACGAGCCATGTTCTGCCAGCCCAGTCCAGCCCTCAGTGTGACAGCACAGGCTTCCCAGTACCCAACCTGAAACCCTTATTCCAAGTCTTCTGTTCCATTCTTTCTTTCCTTCCCTGACAGGGAAATGCAAGAGCTACCCCCGTCATCTGCCACCTCTCATTGTACCACAACCTAAGTCACCTTTTTGCCAAATGCAAAGGTGGACACTGGGTCCCTCGACATGCCACTTGTCTTCCCTCACAGGCCATCTAACAATTTCCATGAAAGGCAAAAATCAAATACATATCCACCGGTGCCTCATGTGGAGGCTTTCAGTAGTTAGCAGCAACCTGCGTCAGGCTTGTACAGCTTAATTCACTTTATTCCCAACTTGGCAAAATAAGTTTGAAAGCCAGACAAGACCAGATGTACTTATAGAAAAAGTGAAGGGTATGGAGATGGTGGTTTTGTTGCATTAACAATTTACAGTTACCAATGTTCATACTGTTTCCAGTTAACTTAGAGGTTAACTTGGAAGATTTAATTGTTGCTACTAAACTTTTTTTTTTAATATCTAAAAAGAAAGCAACCCATGAAAATTTGTATTTGTCATTTAAAAGTGCATAGGAAATGCCACATGAATTCAATTTTTTTTTTTTCATACTGCAAGATTTCATTTCATCGTGATTTAAACAAATGTAGGTTTTTTCCTCCAGAACTACACTGAACCCATACTGCCAAACAAATTGAAAACCAGAAATTCCCAGTAATGTTATTACATGATAATATTTGTTTGGGCTGAAAATGTACTTTCAAGCAGAAAAAGAAAATAATCAATTTTCTAAAACCAATTTCAGATAAATACTAACTTGGCTGTTTAAAAATAAACATGGTGTCTGAAATTTAATTTCTATTAGGGAGAAGCCTTTTTAATTTGTTGTGTCCCTGGCAGAAAAATATTACCTCTTCCCCATCCTTCAAGCCACTACATGGCATTGTACAAAAGGAAGAGAGACATGCCCTCTGCTCTTTGGATTTTACAATCTGGTTATATGTGACATGCATGACAGAGGGAGATGCCACTGCATGAGTTAGAGGGAGAGATGCAAAGTGTTTAGAAGATCCAGAGATTTACATGTATAAATAGTTATTTTAAGAAAACATCTCATTCATGCACACAACTGTGGCAGTTCTCTTTAAATTCAGTAAACTGCTCTGTCCTATGGTGAGATATATGAATTTAAATCAGAACAAACATAATTGGTTAATCAGAGTTTAAGGAAAATCCATGCTTCTGAAGACCCGGGCTGCTGATTGCCAGAGCCTGTGCCTTGCCGTGGCGGATGGGTTAGAAATGCACCTGTGGGAACGGCACACACCGCAAAATGCAACGGCTCCTGCACTCGGCAGCAAAAACACCCTGGAAATTGCAAATTGGTATTCAGTGAGGGACCTGGACACAATCCTTGACCCAAAGAACTCATAATTCAGTGTAATGACAAACCGCACGGTGGACAGACAGCAAGGGGGGCAGTGGGAAATGCTCTGAGTGGAGATGTTGGCATAAACACTTCCTGGGCGAAGCTCAGGGCAGCCGCAGGTGACTGATAAATGCTGTGGACACACCGTCACTCTCAAGTGCAGGGGGGAAGCTGATAGAAATGACAGACAGGTTTCTAATATGGCACAGGCCCTACAACCAAAGATGTCCCAAAACGTAGCATGATACTGAGAACAAATGCTGATGTTGAATCCAGTTGGCAAGCAGAGCCATGAATGACATTTAGCAGTTGCACCCAACTGGGTTCATCAAAATAATTGCCTTAAAATTTGTAAAACAGGCCCCTGTTCTCAGCCAGCCTCTACTCTGCTGCCTTTTCCTTTGGATTTTTGCATGGATAAAGGCCTCAGTGCCATTGCAGTAATCGTGGATGGAGACAAGGGATGCATTTGTAGGGAAGGACATATCTCAAGTCGCTTTGTTAAATGCGAGACTTGGAACAGATCTCCTCGTCTCAGACCTTGACCACTGCGAGTCAGAGCAGACTAGAGCCGAGTTCAGGAGAACAATTACTTCCGCGGCGCTTTCATGCTACGCTTATCACATGTCTCTCTGCTCACAAAAGCATCTTCTTTTCACAACAACGCCGGAGCAAATTGCTATGCCTTTGTTGCCAGGCAAACTCTCCACACTATTTTCTCCCTTGCCAGTCTCCTCAGTCTCCAGTCTGCTGGTGTATTAGGATGTACTCTTAAATCAAGAGCAGCTTCTCTGAAAGCCAATCCACAAAGAGCCCAGAGTTCACAGCACTCCAACTCGCTGTAGATGCTCGTTTGTTTGAGCCATGTTTCTGTTTGGATACACAAAGGAGGCTTTAAAGTTTCTCATGCAGCTATTCAATCCCCTCTGTGAGGGAAACATTCCTGTTAATGAATTATTTTGTCAATCCCTTCCCTTACAGAAGTGCTGGCAAGGTTCAGATACTGATGCAGGACACTGGAGCTGTCCGATTTCTTTCTTGTTTGGAAACTTTTTTCCCTGCTTTTGCAGTGGAAATTAGGCTTTTAACTAAGACAATCTTTCAGCAGAAAGGTATCTGCTTTCTGTAGAAGCTGTTTTGCTTTTCATCAAAAGGCCCCAGGCATTCAAATCTCAGAAGTCTGGTAGAGAGAAAAAAATTCTGAGAAATAAAATGTTTTCGTTGGAAATTCTAATGAAAGCATTTTTTTTAAATGACCACAGAAATTAGAATGATTTTCAAGTTAATGAAACAAATACTCAACACACAGTAGAAAAGAATACCTGACAAGAGTAAATATAAATATATTCTCTTCCTGAGCTAGTTTAAAGCTAAGAAAAAGGCCTTAACGGATTGAAAACATACAGCGTATTTGGTTGCCTAGTTGAACAAGCCACCTAATATCATCCATTAGTATCCTTATATGAAACACACACACTAATTAATGACCAGATAAATAAGCTGCGTTGATTTCTCACACATAAACATGCAAAGTCCCCTTCAGACATGCACACATATGTAAGGACACACATTAAGCCAGTGCTAAACTGTGGCTTTGGAATAAGATTTCCTTATAATCTAGGTTGATTTTATATATACGCTTCAAAAGGGCAGTTAATCCTGTTTTGAAGAAAAGAAAGCACAGAGGAGTGCACTTGAGAAACTGTTGTGAGCTTCCATCACCTTCCCAATTAGGAACTGTGTCTTATTTTAATATAATGTTATTATTTTACTGCTAAATTTGCCCAACATAAACATCCAGCTAAATATGCTTTCTCAGCTAGACTCAGAAGCTGGCTCTCACGTAGGGATGCCTACACACAGCAATCAAACCATCTCTCAGTATTTTTGATAAGCTGAATATGTCAAGTTCTTTAAACTTCACAGCAAAAGGGTGGATTTACAGCCTCCAGGTCATTTCTGCTGACCTCCTCTAACTTTTCTTTAGAAAATTTCCACATATTCTTGAAACATGGACATTTCACATTGGGAACCAATTAAAGCTACATATAAAGATAAAATCCTCTCCTTTTATTTGCCTTCTTTAGTTCCATTTACTTACTTTGTTTGTTTTGTCAATTTATTATTGGTTTTATTTATGTAGAAGAGTTGTTTTTTCCCCACAGCACTGCACTATGAACTTGGTTGAGGTGACTATCTACTCCAAGACACAGGTAGATATAACCCATAGCTATAATCTATAGTCTTTGTTCCTGCAGAGTTTTCTTTATATCTGACTGTATTAAAATGAATTCTGTTGGACTGAAACCCTTTAACCTGCAGATTCATTTTGCTCCTACATAGCAACTTTTTCTCCTCGTTATTCACTGCTCCATCAAGTCCCGTGTCACCTTCCAGTCTTTAACAAATGTATTTTACATCATAGCTTGGATCATTGGTACAAATATTATACAGCCCATACAATTTAGAAAGAGGAGGCATTTCAGTGGTATCTCCTACTAACAATACACAGAGATCCACTGGTGAGCCAGCGTTTAAAACATCTAACGTATTTAAATACCTAATGAGGCAAAACATCAGGTGGACTAAGTGAAATGCCCTGGAGAAATCCAGGTATATTATATTGTCCCAGTAACCTTTCTCAAGTAGATATGTAATCCTGTGGAAAAGACAGTATGTTTATTTCACAAGATTTATATTCCTTGAAACCCTGCTGGCTGTCATTAATTGTATTTTACCCTCTAATTCTTTGTTAATAGAGTTCTGGATTAATCACTATGTTTTACTTGGAATCAAGATCAGACTAGGTGGTTTGTTGTTCCCTGAATCATCCTTGTAACCTGTTTAAAATACAGGTTACAGGTTGATAATCTCCAAGGGACATTTATGATCCTTACAAGAATGATTTCATGTAGTAGAACATTCAAAGTGAAACCTTGGTCCTACTGAAGTAGATGGTAAAACTCTGGCTTCACTAGTGAAGGAAAGGTTTCATTGAAAAGTGGAAACTGGAAAGCTAACACCTCCTCCCCCGTCCACCCCACTCCCAGAAAAAAAAAAAGAGAAAAATTCATACTAATTTTAGCTTAAACTAAAAAAAACCACAGTGTGGCAAGTGTTATGTGCCTCAAGATCTTTCCAGCTGTGAAATAAAATGTAAATATTTTTCTGGAAAACAAAAAGTTGAAAAATCTGATTTCTCACAGAAAAATGCTTTACATGGGAAATTTTCAATTGGCAAAATTGAAACTGTCTCTAACCACTGTCAGTGCAATTCTTGTTTCAATAGCCTTGCAGTTATCTAAGTGTACCCCATACAGCAACAGCGATCTGTAGAGATGAGGTTCACACCACATGAGGGTCATAATTATCAAGTGAATTGATTCCCCCTTTAACTTCTCAGCAGCATTTGAGTTACCTACAGGTAATTTTTGAGGTAAGCAACTTATGTGATTGATACAGGCATGCTACTTGATCAGGCATTGAGTGAGAGGGAGTTTACCTAAGAGGTTGGCTTAAAAATGATCTTAATTTTGTAGAAATCCATAGTACAGTCTTGTCTTGTATGCTTAATGCTCACCTCCTTAACACCCAAGAGGTATTTGATACCCTATATCTCTGGGTCTTACAAACCTAGAGCTTGTTTTCCAAGAATTTGATACATGGGTAGGGTTTGTCATCAAATAAAACTCAACTATAACAGCCCTAACAGAACACCCTAACAGCTGCATCAGAATAGAAGGCATTTTGGAGCATAGCAGAAAAAGACAGTGCTTACTTTTAACATTAGTCTGCATAAAAGAAATGGAAAAGGAAGCTGAAGTTACTTAAGAGAAATTAAAATAGTTTGAGGGATAGTTTTAAACACACTTGGCTGTCCGCCTTTCTTAATTTTGTGCTGTATGCTCTCCAACTGCTGGCACAGCAAACGGGAGGAAGACACATGCCACCTATAGAAATCTGCTTACATATATATAAACATATATCTACACACGTGTGTATCTACACACACAGGGTTTTGGTTGAGGATTTTTGTTAGAGACCAGCAGGATCACCTTCAGAAAAATCTCAGCAGAAAAACATCTGCACTTGCTCTTCCAGATAGAGTCAGGCACCTGAGAGAGCATAAATTCCCCTGAATAGATGTATTGTTTTAACATTTATTTCTTCACCTTCTCAAAATGCCTGCTCATCTGAATTTACAATATATTAGCAGCCGCGCTGTATTTTGTGTGCGCGTGCATGGTTCTCCTTCACTACACTATAGCAGATTAGTGCTCATTCGCCTCTTTTCCTTGCTTCTCTTCAGATCGTTACACATGACAAAACAACTGTCCTAATTACAGCAAGTGTTCCCAGCTCTGTCACTGTGACAATTACTGCAATGAGGGCTCAATATCTGCAGCAGACAGTAAAGTATTACTGCAGTTGCGTTTGATAGTGCTCAATTGTCCTCTTGAGAATTCTTCAGACGGGGTTTTTTCCATGGGGGTAAGGGCTCCCCCCCCGTACTCTGCCCAGGGTGCATTTGCTAACAGGGTTCAAAAGTTTAAGGCAGAGGGGTGGCCGAGGGTGTACTGCAGAAAACACAGAAGTTTTTAAAGAAGAGGACCGTTTGCAGATACGGGGTGGGTTTTTTCCTGCACGGGCTGGGCAGAACAGCTGTGTCGCCAGTGAAGGAGAAGTGGATATTGGCCAGGATGGCTGTAAACCGAGCCCCTTTCCAAGCTGGCAATAGTCTCTACAGTACCAGGAGACATATTTTGGGATAGTTCTGTCCTTCCTCTACTTTCTATTGGCAGGCTGATAAGCTGATATTGCTCCAGATGGGGCAAAAGATCCAACATCCCCCTCTGGAACTACATCCTTGCCGTCCACGTTAGCCACCGTCAGGCTTTGTGCCTGCAGCAGCGACTCCTTGTTCCTTTAGGGTTTCTTGTTTGTTTGCTCACGTGAACCGATCCTTTCTGGCTCTCCAACTGATCCTAAGGGATGGTCCCACTTGTGACAATTCACTCTCCACTTACGCTGAACACCTTTAACCCCACTTGCCTCCCCTGTCAGCCTCTGCAATCTCAGCTAATCAGGGGATTTTACCTCTTTCCAAAGGCAACATCATCACCTACACTACATTCACTTTATCCTGAGTGATGAAAGTGATGTTCTCTGCATTTATACTTCATTATGCTCCTGAAGTTGATTCATTCAGATGCAGAACCAGGACCTGCGTAGCTATCTCATTTGACCGGAAACAGAAATGCAAGGTCCTAATACTGAATATTGATCATGGAAAAGTAATGCTGCCACAGTTAACTTGGCATGAACTGGTGTACTTAAAGTCTGGATTTCTAACTTTCCCTGGCCAGGAATAAAGCAATATCTTATTTATCAGATAACATCTTTGTTATAAGCATCTCGCACAGCCTTTCCACTTCAGCCCACATGGGTTTCTTCTGCTCTTAGCATGGATCAATGAAGTCAATATTTCTGACTGCAAAGCTTTCTATGACTTACACATATTTAAAAGGATAAATCCCAATCAACAACTCCTCTGCTTGAACATAACCATTATAATCCTTATCTTTGATCCTTTGGGCTACAGCAAGGAGAGTAAGGAAGAAGCTCTCAGGAAATAGTTATGTTGACAGCAGAGGCTAAACATTGGGTTTGCTGGCTGGAATTTCTCCAGCAAAACCAGTAAGTGGTGCTACAGTTTCACAAGTACAAACTGGCCAGCAAGCCCAGGTAAACTGGTATTAACGCTGTTCATGCCCCTTACGTACCAAAGCGCCAAAATGCCTTGTAGTCAAACTCCTGGACATCTACAGCACTGAGATTGTTAGTAGGATATTTGTTTGACACATGGAGAAATTGAGGCATATTAAAATAATTTCTTCATGATAATATTACCAGAGAAGGAAGAGAGCCAGAGCCACAGCCATGGTCACTCCATTTAGCACAGCTGTACTTTTTACCAGATGAAATTAAGTTACATAAGTCAAGCTGGGGAGTTGCCTAAGTTATGTTTAGAGAGTTGAACTTAATCACTATAAGGCTTGTTTTAGCCTTGTGAATTTAGTACGCTACAACCATCCTTTCTTCAGCGTATGGAAGCCAAATAAGTCCAAAGAAAGCACATTTCAACAGGACTGCTTCTGAGGGTTAAGTTGCTGGCCAGCCCTACATGTTACAGCTACACCAGCAAACCCCACTAATACAGATACAGCTTGTCCTGCCAAAAGGGTGTTTCTAGCAGTTCAGTTTTTACTAGCTCCCTCAATGAAATAAGCTGGATCAGCAAACCCACTTTTTTTTTTTAATACAGCTGAAGCTACACTGAAGGTTGTGCCAATATAGAAGTGCTATTAAAAAAGAAAAAAGAATGGCACACTTAACCAAAATTACTATTCTGGCCAAAGGTTTTACTGAAGGCCTGTTTTTTAAAGGTTCCTTTGGAAAAATTTTAACAGAAGAAAAGTCAAAGAGGGAAAAGAAGAGGGGAAGATGGTGGAAGGGCAGGGAGAAGAGTGAATAAAGGATTCCTTTTTGCCCAACAGTTGAAGTGTTCACTCTGAAGTTCTTGCCTTGCTCTAGAAACAGCTAAACAACTTCAAAAGACATGTTTGTTTTATCGACAGATCTATTAGGTCTTTTGATATAGTGCCATATGTCCCAATTCTGCTTTCACTTACAGTCAGGGGTGAATCATCCGAGTTCAGAGAAGATTCTTCATGGAAAAATGACACGAGAAAAGGATCAGGCCCTAGTCCCCAGAAAAATCTCTAATCGGAGCTTAAAACTGAGTTCAGTACTTGCCAACAGGGCTGGCAGACAGAGCCCAGGGAAGGCTTGACATGGTCTCACCTGCTTTTGGTTTGCAGAATGCAGAGTCAACAGACAAGCACTTCACTTTGGTTCCTTTGTTCAACTAAGGAAAATCTAACAAAAAGCTTGAAAGGAACAAAAGGAAAGTAACTGCAATCGTAATTAGTTTTGCTCTTTCTCCTTTTTAAGTGTCTCCATTTTGCATACAGTTTATACATTTTTACTCAGGGAAACTTTCTCTACTGAAGAGAGCTTACAAATGGCCTGTGATAAAGTTATTTCACACATATTACACTGGCACTTTCTATACTATGCGAGTATCACATCCTAACATCGGGGCATCTC
The DNA here is from genome assembly GCF_000690775.1 of Eurypyga helias. Taxonomy (NCBI): domain Eukaryota; kingdom Metazoa; phylum Chordata; class Aves; order Eurypygiformes; family Eurypygidae; genus Eurypyga; species Eurypyga helias. Next base: position 165,871 of record NW_010253273.1, on the reverse strand, counting down.
TTCACCATTTGCATTTACAGCAGACTTTGGAAGATTGAGTTAGAAAAAAAAAGAGGCTATCTTTGACTCGTGCTTAGTCTAAACTGCTCAACGAGGCAACAGTTTTCAAAACTGCAACCATAAACCAGATACTCCTTTAAAAAAAGAAACACCAGAGAGAAATAAAATCGTAGGGACATCTTGTGCAGAGATTATTTTTTAATGTGCGTATGTAAAGTATCCAGCAAAATGGATGCTTCTGATGCCTTTGGCCACTACTGTAATACAAACTATTATAATAAAATATCACTCTCAATATACAGTCAGAAAGATTCAAATCTGAAAGGAGTGAAAGCACTCCATCGTGAACAAGTCTTGTCAGTGAAAAGCTCTTTTAACCCAATCTCTCTTCTTATCCCTAGTAATGAATTCCACCGCTGAATCTACAGAGAGCAGTCTTATACAAGCAGTAAAAGAAGGAGAAATTCTAGTTGATTTTCAACTCTACTGCTCGTGCCATTCTCTTTCCATTCATTAGAAAGTGGCAGATCACAGATTCAATCAAACAGACTTCGTCGCCAGCCCTATTTTGCCTTAATAGGATGTTATGGTCTCAGAAACATTCCTTATGACATAGAAAAATGTTTTCTCTTTTGTTTAAATACCAAAATCATTGTTGATCATAACAATGTAACCTGATAATTCTCACATGCTGCACAGACCAAGACCCTTTGTAACGCAGTTCAGTCAGATTTTTCTCAGAAATTAATTACAAAGGTGGGCTGAATTACACATGAACTTTTACACGGGTTTCAGCGTCTTAAGAACAATGGGAAAGGGAGAGAAGGGAGGACACTAAATGTAGCAACCCTGCCTTAGCAAAGTATTTGTATGCAACGGGCTTTACCATGCCCCTTGGGAAAGTGTGTCTTGCTCACGCTGGGGTCATGCAGGAGGGAGGGCACCCAGCCACATGCCGAGCTGGGCTGATCAGCTCCCTGCCAGACCTCCTCTTACAGTTAGGGAAAAAAAAGAACTCCACCCACCCTCCCACCAACCAACAACAAAAAAGTTATTTTTCAGGTCTAAATTGCAGATGGAAGGTAAGGATATAATAAAGTAAACCAGACTGTGCTTAATTTTAAGGAAATGGATATTTTTAATAAACTTGATAGAACTTAGCCATGTGTTGAACGTTAGGCAGGGCCCTGGTTCTCTATAGCTACTCCATAAAAATGCTTTTATGGAGACCTGTTGCAGATAATACTTCCTTCTGGCAATGAAAAGTACCAATTTATCCTCCATCCCACACATGGCGTGTGCCTTTGTGTGTGTTTGCAGATGCACCTCTCCCCGATTTATATTTATTTGCCTTAATAGCGTGGGCAGAAACAGAATCCAGATATTTTGGCTCCTTTAACTCTGTTTCGTAACTCTTATTTTGCTTCTGAACCTTCCTCTCATGAAACCGTGATGGCGCAGCTACCTGACCTTACTGTTACTGAGGCTTTGAGTGGAATTAGGTAAAACAAAAAGAGAGAAACACCAAAACGAAGGAAGAAATCTGAACCTCACAAAAGGACTTTGTTCTGCCTGTTACTTGAATTGCACCTCAATAATCACAGGGTGTCATTTCAGAGAGGCTCCAACACTGCATCCAAGCAATGTTATTTGTAACAGACTATTAACAAAGAACAATGGCTTCACCCAAAACTTATTAAAATAGACATCATGAATAATATATGGGAATTGAAAAGTATAAGTGAAATAGGGGATGTAGACACAATAAAAAAGCCTTTGAAAATGCCCTAAAGTAAAATACATATTTTCAAAACTGAGAGTTTTATACATTTTTTCCTGAAAGTAACATCTCTGTGACCTTAGGGTACAACAAATATATTAGACATACATCATTTCTAAGCATTTTTGGCCTTTACTAGAAAAACATCAATTTTTGCTGTTTGCATATACTTTTTCTGGCCACACACACACAAACCTCCTGCCCTACCTCAAAATGTACTCTCGACTTCTTTCCCTGTTCTTAAATGACACGAGCTTTTGAAAAAACCAAAGGGTGACCTTGCAAGTTACAGAGGTATTAGGCCACATCAATTTTGCAAATCAGCAAGACCAGGACTGCATACTCCCCTGTTACCTTAGGCACACATAAGACAGGGTAAGTCTGACCTAATGGGACGCCACCCAGAACTTATCCAAAACCCTTGAAATTCAAGGAGTGCAGTGCCAAGCTAATAAACCCTGCTTTCCATCAGATGTATTACGTAGGGCTCAGCACCATGCCAAAACAGCCACCTGGCTTTTTGTTGGCTTGGAGCTTGAGTCAAAAGCGCCTGCCCAAAATACCACACAGAAATATCCAAAGAGAAGCCATATCACCTTTTGCAATCAATTCCTGCCATGTTCTGAATTTTTATTAGCAGACATGAATGGCCTGGGTAGAATGGCTGAGATCCTGTAAAGCACCTAGGTTTTAATGAATGTAAGCAAAAGTCTTAAATACTTTCCTGAAAACGAGCCATGCTCATTGGTGTCAGAGAACACAGCTAACTGCACTTCCTGCATACCCTGTTTCATCAAATAATTATGGGCATCCTTTTACTCCTCAGGTTTTACTGCCCAACGTGGCTGCTAACCTTTCTTTCCCTCCTGCACCCGCTGGGTGAGGATGAGAGTGTTTCCTTCTCCCACCTACATGGCTTGCTAGTTTAGTGGAGAAGAGTGTCTCCTTGCTCGCCTGTACCGTGCTAAAAGCGAGGGGGACACAATGACAGGCTCAAGGTATTATGTTATTGCAACAGTAACAAACAGGGAAGAAAGAGGCAGCCAAGTTGCCTTTGAAATTCTTCCTGGAATCCAAAACACCAAAATGAGTCCCAAGTACTTTATGGACAGAGTCTAAAGTTTCTCATTTTACCACCATAAGTGGTCTAAGGAATTTAATTACCAATTTTGCCTGAAGTCACTTCTGGACCGTTTTTCCCATCCTAGTCATTTATCACTCACTTTTTTGCTTTTTATAGTGATGTTCTCTATTTTCAGCAAGGTGTTCTTTTAGAAAGAACACAGCAAGGGGACACTTGTTTCTGGGGAGAAATATCTGTGGCTGTTTCTCAGGACTGGGGCGTCTCAAGCATTTGTTCTTGTTTCTGTCGCACGGCTGCTTGCAGTACCTGTAACGCTGCTCTTACTGCCTTGGCCACAGCAGAGGCTTTTGCACAAACATAGCCACTCCAGCCCCAAGTCTCACTGCAGAAATGCTGTTTTGGTGTAGCTGATCTCTGTGATCAGCATCATACAAATCACCTCTAGAACCTCCGCTTTCAGTGTAGCACGTTAGTATAATAATGCTATCCCCAAAAATCCAACCTAAGGCAAAGCCTACATGGCTTTTCAGAACAAATGAGTCAATCAGCTTCTTTAAAACTGTCAACAGTGATGCAGTCAGGAGCAACCCCACAGTAGTAGATTGATTGGATAGATCTTAAAAACACCACTACACAATTAAGCTAACACTGTTCAGAAGTCCCACGCAAAAGAGAAAACAAAACTGAACCTGCTGCAAAACGCCAGCTCGAGGAGAACACAGCACTCAGAGTAAGGCTTACCAGAACTCTCAGCAAGGACCCACACTCTGATCTCCACTGTCCACGTGCACAGCAGGTGCAGGATATCTTGCTCAACCCTAACAACTTGCCTATGCTAAATAAATTCCCAACCACACCCAGAACCGGTAACAGCTGGAAAACCAGCTTTTGGATGGCAGCTTTTTTTTTTTTTTTTTTTTTTGGTAAAGTGCTATGGAAGTGAGGTAATAAAATGCAGAGAAATTCCTAACAGGAGAGATTCCTGCTAGAAATATCTCTCAGGAAAAGAGTGGAAAACAAATCCTTCAAATGGCAAATAAACTAACAAACTACAAGCACTTGGAAATGTCTTTTTAAAGCTTTTAAAATACTGCTGATAAGCTTAAAATGAAAGGAAACAGCATTCTTGCAAGGAAAAAATAGAGTTTAAAAAAATGCTTGTCTAATAAAGAACCTGCTTCTCTAATTAAGCAATTAAGGCTCAGCAAGGCAGACGTTATCATCATATAAAGGTCATTTTAAATGAAGAGGGGATAAAAACACTGTTGTTGGAGAGTTCCATGAATGATCCTCTTATGATTGGTGGCTGCTGGATTGAAACGAGCTCTGAATTGCTAGATAGTATGTTTGGATTTTCTTCTGCTTAAAGCCAGACCAGGGAATGCTGGGGTCTGCTCCCTGTGCTGGCAGTGCTCCTGCTGGAGCCTGCAACACCAATTCCTTGATTCTCCTCCCCGTGTAAATCCTAACAAATTTACACTGTGCTAAATCCAGGGAAGCTGTTCTGGATTTACACCCATGGCAATGACAAGGGACTGAGTGTGGTTACCCTGCTCTGTGAGTGCTGGAAGATGCGTAGCAGTGCCACAGGGCTTGCTCCTTGTTGTAGATCCTCCCTTGCTTTGAGCAATGCTGCGCTGCTGTGGGGGTGTTTCGTGCTGGTCCAGGATTGCTGTTCAGCACTGCTCTGCTGTTTAATGCCTGGGGCAGCCCAGGCTGGGGCTGAGCTCCCTCCCATACAACACTGGCCTCATCCACTCTGCCCTCCGGCAGCAGTCACAGGCATTGCCTGGGAGCGTGCTGAGGCTGGACAAACTCAAGACAGCAGTGTGTCCATGCCCTGTCCCTGTGTGGTGTCAGTAATGTGGCACTGGGGGCTTGCCTGGCTCTGCCATTTCACCCAGCTTCGCTGGGGCCAAGACCTCCCTGACTACAGGCATGTGTGCAACAGGTTGGTGAATCCCCTGGAACTGTAGGCACAGGTTCGGCACACCCAATCTAAACCCCCTCGCTCTGGACTGGCTCCAGCTTAGAGGTTTTCTCACTGTATTTTAGGTGGGAAAAAGGCTGAGCGTAATCTAGATCGCCTCTGGGACAGCCTTGAGTCGACCTGATGTTACCTGGTTTCTGCCTCCGTAGAGCAGAATGCAGCAAGAGGAATGGGTCAGCCTTCTGGCTCGCAGCTTTTAGCTACAGTTCATCAAAACTGAGCACTAAATCTAAGATGCAGCATAAACATTATTATTCCATAGGCACAGCACATGAAAAAGGAAGCACAAGCAGAGGCCGGGGGATCTGAACAGGTTTAAATAGATCTGATGTGATAATTAACGTCCATTGAGGGATTTGGGGGGAAGAAGAGGGACAAAACATAAAAACCATTTCCACCTTTATTTTAAGTTCTTTTGACAGATGGGAATATTTTCTGTTATGCTACTTGTGGTTTGGGTAATGAGATTAGGCCTTGCATCGCAGGAAGCAGAATTAACTTTGTTTACTTAAAGTGACACCGTCAGCTTGGAAAATCACATTTCCATCTGAAATGCAGTGCCTACTATCATTACAAATAACTCTTGAGATCGTGATAACTAAAGGAGATTAGAGGCGAAAAAATCTCTCTCTTTTTTTAATACACTTCACACTGTGCAGTTGAGAGCCCTCCCTGTAGCCAGATTCCGCGGCCAGCATCTCCCTGCGACTGTGCTTCCCTATGCCCCCGCACCCGACAGGCAGGAGATGCAGGCAGGGAGCAACAGGCTGGGGATGAGAGGGAGAAAGGGGATGAAAATCCATCTGGCTCTGGCTGATCTCAGCCAGCCTGAAAAAATAACTCCCTAGAGGCAAATGGTGTGGCAGAACAAAAATAAGCTAGCACCATTTTAAAATGCATTTAACAGTGGGTATGTACAGGACTGGGCACTCTTAAAAAAGTGAAGACTTGAATTTTTAGAAGCTGATTGATTAAAAAAGTCCCTTAATGTTGGCCCTTAAGCGCACTTGCACTGAAAAGGCTGGGTGTCTGCAGCTGCTGCAACACGCGCGGGCAACAGGATGAGTCTTTAGGAGGGGAAGACAGGGAGAAGAGGGAAATGCTTTGCAAGAGAACACTTCCCAAACTACCAGTTTATGCACTGGAACACACACGTGTTAAATGACTAGTTTTGCATATACACAGGGGAAAACTGAGAGGGAAAAAGGCATTTTGCATCCTCTCTGCTGTACCTACAAAAAATCATCACAATTATAATGGCAGTAAGGGTTTGCACAGAAGAATGCTTGTGATGAAGCCTCACAGAGACTGAGTGCATTTGTGGTGCTTCTCCTCCCTCCTCTGCCAGCCAAAGCCAAGCACAGTGGCTTGTCCACGTGATATTTTATGTACTCGTGATCCCTGCTAATGTTTACAAATCGAGGCAATGCCTGATATCTGGCACAGTCATTACTGCTTTATGTCAAAAAGAATGACAGGTAAAGAGTAAAATCTGGACCCAGCACAGAGATGGATCCAAAATACATAAATAACCAATTAAGAGAAAAGATTAATAAAAATATTGTAACAGATCCCAATCTGCTGTTGAGTACCAATTGCCAGTAATAATCTCTATGGTAACTGAACTCTCTTTGGCCTCTCTCTGTATTCAACTAGTGTTTTATGGGTTTTTTTCCCCTTCCCCTATTTTCATGGAAAGTTTTCAAAACTGGTTCAAATATTATGATATTTTCTTCTTCAAGTGCTAACTGGGAAAAGTATTCACTTCAGCTGCGTGGGTCTCTTAAGCAGATTTTCCCTTCCTTAGACAACTGCCTTAGAGGTAATTTTTGTAAGGGCACTTACAGGAAGTGCTGTTCAAACACAAAATAGGCAAGGGAGGTTTTCAAGACTGGAGAGGTTAAAATATGGCCTAGCAACTAGATAAACCAATTAAGAAGAAGCGAAAAAATATACTGAGTGAAGGTGTTGCTTTAAAAAAAAACAAACCACAACTTATGTACCTGGGGAAACCATCTCTTTTGTTTTTTACTTTTACATTCTGCTTTTACTTTTTTATTTTATTTAATTTATATTTTATTGTTATTTCCTGACTGCACATGTCTCTTCTTGCCAGCTCCTCTCTTGTAGCCTCAATAACTTGTTCTGGGCTATGGTTTTATACATGGGTGTATAACTCTTCTGCTTTGACTTACGGATTTCTTAGAGCAGTCAGAGTACTCAGCCAGGATATAGGGGACTCAAACCTGCATTTTCTAACCTTTTGGTCTTCAGAAGCTTCACAAAAGTGAATCTCAAACAGAGAGACAAGAAACGGGCATAGGCATGGGCACAATTCTGCTGCCTAGTGGGTGTTGCTTAGCTGGGGGAGGTAGACCCTGAGGTTTTACTCCCAAGGACTCTGAATGCGTTTTCTTCATGGCTTTAGTTTAAACAAAACAGTCCTTGGAGCATGGACTGGCATTTACCCTTTCCTGCCAAGTGTTGTAACCACTACTCTAAAAAGTTATGCTTGTATTTCTGTTCCCTCTCCCCAGCCCAATAAATCTTGAATTCCTTTTTAAAATGTTTCAGAAAGGGCGATGTGAGAAGTGCTCCCTCTTTGCCTTTAAATCTCAGGTCTCTTTCAAGAGACAGAGAACAACATTTAGGTGTTGAAGACTCATATAAAATCCCTATTGACGGGTCGTGTTCGAAGATGCTACATAAATTAGACTCACATTCTGCAACTCTTGCTCTGTGATACACAGCCCAAACCAAGACCTTGGATCTGAAACTGTGGAGTGTTTTGAAAATATGGAGCTGGAATCAGATCCAGATCTGAATTTCCTTGTAGTTGCCTGTCTTCCATCTGTTTGTATTTCGATGTCTCATAGGATGTAAGCAGCAGTTCTGTAGTGTCACACATGAATAAAGTGGATAATTATAAAATTAAAAGATATAACATGCTTCTAGGGGAGATAAGACTACAATTAAAGAGTATAAACAAAACTGAGTTTGATGTACAGACTGATATATTTATTCATTAAATATAATAACATAAACAAGACTATTAACTGTCATATTTTAATGATACTGTACCCTGCAAAATATACTTGGGAAAAGTCCTATTGACTTCAATAGAAATGCCACATAAATTTGCATCATGACTGCAGTAAAACAATGTCATCATTCTTATTCATCATTATTTGTTGTACACACCCCAAAATGTTAAACAAAACACCTGTAATTCGCTGAACTGAGTCTGAGCTGAATTGTTTTATCTGCAAATCTGAGGAAACACAGTGGGTAATGCAGAAACCTATTCCACAGATATCTGAAATACAATATTCCCAAGATGGGAAAATGGCCATACAAGGCTGCTGTCTACTCCATCTCTCTCTAGAAAACACTGGACGTATTTTTGCTCAGGAGATGGCAAAGTTTGGGCAAATGCCACTTCATATCAGCAGTGTTAAGATCAGATCCTGACCTTTTTTTAGGATTGTTAACAGTCAGCAATAGTGGAAGCCTTAAAGCAAAAGTTTCGATCTGGAAAGTATGCATTAACTAGCTTGGGGTAAGTAAATAGCCAGTCTGGAAGGGAAAAAGTGTTTCAAGAATTCTCTGTTGTTGTACACAGCATCTGTGCCAAGAAGATGTAAAACGGGACCATTTTGAGTCATAACAATTTATCCACCCTTTGCACAGCCTCTTTGCTTATACAGGGCACCAGGCAGCTCGTGCAAGATCCCTAGTGTGAACAGCACAAACAGAGGCAATCTTAAAAGGGGACTCACCCCAAATTTGTGAACTGCGCTGAACTGTGAATTATTATGTCAAATGTTTTATTGTAAAATTCCTCATTAAATCCTCTGGCGTTCACCACACGCTCAGCGTAACTTGAAGTGCTGAGAAAACGAACGCTTACTGTGCCATGACAAAGGCCAATGGTTGCCTCTTTACTGAGCTTGATACATATGGTGAAAACATATTGACTAATTACTTGCCATTTTCAAAAACTGAAAACACTCCAAAGTCAGGCCTAAGATAATAGAACAAGATAGAGTGTGAAGAATAAAGACTGGGAGAACAGAGAGGAAGAATAGCATAACTCTGTTACTGCTAATCCCTCATTCAACATTTGCTTTGATATATGCATACCGAGGATAACACAGCATCTCACTGTTCTAGACTGCTTAATGAAAGTTGGTAAATTAACACACCTGATTAATAAGTCTGTTCGAAGTAGAAACTGGATAAAGTAGCAAAGATAAAATCTAGATCCAGACTTCTGCCAGATACTAGCATGATATGGCCAATATTTTGGATCTGGGTTAAGATTTGCGATGCTCAGCTTTCTACAGCTTTGCACCTTGTTCTGGTGTTTGCCAAGTGCCCAGAGAGTGAGCTGGGTCCTGGCGATGAAGCTGTTTGAGGGAGGTATATGAAAGGGGTCAAAGTCGATGTGGAAAGTGAGACACAGAGACACGTGTCTTGCCCTACCTTTCCAAATGCCATCTCTGACAAGCAGCCCCTTACAGGAGCCTAGCAGGAGCTGCCTCACAGGAGCGCCTCGTACGCAGCCCTCACAGCGAGCCTTTTTAATGCTATCTGATTTCCAGCACCTCTCCTCCAAGTCATGACAAATTGGCCCACTCATCTGATTAGGAATCTTCCCTAAGTAGTGGGACGAACATTTGACAAGCTAATTTCAAGGTAGCTCATGGAGTAAAAGCAACGCAAAGCTATGCAACTATAAAAAAACCCATGTTGCTGGATAAATTCTGCCAGTAAAGGATGTGTAACAGAAAATATACTTAAAATTCAAGCTCTTTGTATTAGAAGACAAGCTCTTTGGTTTAGAAGTAGAAAACACGAGGACTCACTGAAGCTAGGGTTAACAGGAATACAATTACTGCTATTAGAGTTCTATGATTATGAAACTTGTGCTGATGTATCCACAATTTAGAAATAATAGGAAATGCAATGGATGACTTTAAAGAAATCAAGACAATTTAAAAAAATCAATAATTATTCCCTTTTATTTTTCCTTTAAATCATCCAGATAATAGAAATCAGAGACCTGAATAGGATGCCTAAAGTTAATGGCATTATTAGACTGAGAAAAAAGAAGGAGTGATCAAAAGTTTGACCCATTTACCAAAAAGTTCATCAAATGTAGAAGCTCACTATTCTACTAGTTATATTTTTTTTTAAATACAAGATAAATCTCAAACCATGTTTGGGGGTTAGATATAGTCATAAGCAGAGACTAAGAGTAATTTATAAACATTTCTATTATATGAGAAAAGTTGCTATTTCAAAACCACATAAATAACACAATGTCTTCCATAAAAGCTTTGGAAGAAGCTTTATTTTCCAGCTCATAAACTAAAAATAAAACACTTTAAGTGACTGACTTTCCTTTATGGCAACTGTTGAGCCTGACTTGATAACACTACTGGTAAAGTCCTAGTACCTGGAAGAATTGCAGGTGTTTTGAACAGAACCAGACATCCACATTGCTTTTCATTACTATTACTGTTTTACTCTAAACCTGGGTAGATCATCACAATGTTGCTCCTGTTGCATAAATGTGAAAGGGTTTTAAGGGACAGCTGCTCTCCAAGGATCAGGAAGAACCTTCCTTCATTTACTTATTAAAAAGAGTCTGAAAACCTTGAAGTCCTATGAGTGAGAAAGACACTTTTCCTCCTATGCTGGAGTTCCACCTCAACTTTTCCAAAAGCATTTAATTGTGCTTGGGTAAACAGCTCAATTCTTAACAGAAGTAATAAACAAAAATACTATAATGTATTTTCATTCAAATCATTCCCAGGGCAGTGGAGCCTGCCTTGGGCAGCCAACGAGCAGAGCCCTCACCTCCTGGGCACTGCAGGGGCAGAGCCCGTAAGGCGGGCAGGCACTTGGGTCTGTCATGGGGTGATAACCAGGCTCTTTTGATGGCTTTATGCCATCAGTCATTTTTTGTTCTTTCCAACGAGGGTGTCTTGGGGTTTTTTATTTGCTTGGAAGTTCACCAGCAGCATGTACCATAAGTAGAGCTCTGACTAAGCAGCACCCCATGGGAGGGAACAACCGAGTGGACAACCACGTGTGAAGTTCCTTCAGGAACTCAGTTACCTCCTAGAGCAGCTGTGCTCTTCTTCAGCTTTTTGTTTAATGTCTAGGTAGAGTTTTTGCTGGCTTGTATGCAAAACTGCTAAATGAAACCAGCTCCAGGACCGCTCGCCATGTCTGAGTATGGCACCACACAACCGACTGGGAATGCCTGAGATTGTTTCCTTTCCTGCCTTTCATATCGCTGAACTGAAACCATCACTCGTGTCAAAAGCAAGGACTGCAAATGAAAGGCCAGTGCATTAAGACAGCACATAATTGTCAGTCTTAGAGTTTCTGACATTAATTGTTTTACTTAAAGAAGGCAGTGGAATGGTTTTTGTGTCCCCCCCTACCTCGACTGACAACACACGGGAGATAGTCTAGATAAAAATTAAAAAAAAATAATGACTCAAAATTTTTGCTAATTAAAAGTAATGTGTTTTCCCATTTTTTGGCAATTTGATAACACAAAACACTTACTTGGGGGCCACAGGGGGAAACAAACTGAGACGGATAAAAAATGTTTTGTGTTCATCCAAGCAAGACTATGTTAATGCACATTATCCCATTAATGCACATCAACATCGGGAATAAGCGCGCCAATGCAAGCAAGAAGCATACACTTATCATCATTTGATAACATGTTTAATGACAGATTGACGGTTGATTTGCAAATGTGAACTGGCATCAATGTTGCTAACTTCAGCTTCTGCCGCCTCCTCTGCTATGCCAGCATATTTATGTGCATAATTTGATTTCGCAGCCACACTGTTAGTACATTTTTAATATTAACTATGCAAGAACAGACAGCCGAACTTAAGTTGCACTGATGGTTTGAGTTCATTAGATTGAAAAAGATGGGCAATGATGACAAAGATGGAGATGGCAGCGCAACATCAAAGAGGCAACACTTAACAAACACACTCCATTTTGAACAAACGGAACTAACACATTTCATGTTGTCGGCTGCAGCAGAGCCCTTATGTACAACAGTAAGAAAAAAATATGCTTCTGCCCTGGGCATACTGACAGCAACTCTGCAAGAAGCTTAGCAGGCTCCTGGACACACAGTTGTAAGATATTTCACTCATCTATTGCAGGTAAAGGGGTTGATTCTGGTCTGATGTCCGAGTGACAACAACATAATTCAGCAGACTTGCAGTGGAGTTCCTCCTGATTTACATCAGTCCAAAGGAGAGTGCCTGCCTGTTCCCACTCTCCTTCCCTAGTTTGCTTTTCACAGCTGTGATTCTTTATGACGAGTAATAAAAAGATTTTGCTGAGAGCTCAGCTCTTGCGTGCATGATGCACAGAGCAGAACTGCAAGTTCAGAAGCCCTGGGGCCTCACACTGCAAGGTGTGGGACGTCCTTCCCGTGTCCCCAAACCAGGCACCCTGCAGGACTGTACTCCTGGTGACTTCCTCTTCTTTGGTGACACTGGAAAATTCAGTTCTCTGAAGGGAACGTGTACCAATGAGCTGGGAGGAGAATATTTCATCCTCTGCTCACATTAACGTCTGGGCATATACTGCATCTAGTATTAATTTGCTTGTTGTGCTGCAATATATAATAAATTTGAGGCAGTGGCTTTATGGTGCAAGTTGTAATTTTAATTTTTATGATACAAACTGACCATCTGCAGGAATCTGACCATATAACCTAAGTCATTCTGTGTAGGCTATAACGTTAGTACCTCTGAATCAAGGTGAAACTATGATTTAGACACACAATTAGACAGACCAGGTCCTCAACGATTCTCATCTGTCTGAATTACTGCTGAACAGCCTAATAAATACATAGCACATAGGCCTCCATTCTGCAAAGATTTTAAGAATGGTCTTAAGTTTGCTTCTAATCAGCAAAGCAGCTATTACCGTCACTGTTACTCAGACACTAGTGCTAGGCCAGAACCCCGTTGTGCTTGGCACTGCACAAACAGAACAAACCCCTACTGCTCAGGGACCACTGCTTCTGAGCCTGTTGCGTAGGGTTGGGCTGCTGGAGCGAGGCCACGGCTTGTCAGGAAGCTGTGAAGGACATAAAGGATCGACTACTGAAGTTAATCCTGGGAACACTCGCCAGATTGGGACACTGAGTCAGGGAGCAGAAAAGGACCTTGCATCAATGAGTGGGTCACCATCACTGGACACAGCAGGAGGATTCCGGGAACCCCTGTCCTGAGTAAATGCCTCCTGCCAGAATGCTGAGCTGGTTTAGCTGTAAAAACTGCTTTCTTTATTGTCTGTTGTGAAAGAAACCTAATGCTTTAATTTCAATAATACCTCTTTGTGGAGGCCTGTGCTCTTTTAGGAGACCTGCATTGCAGGGATAACCAGCCCTAAATCCCTGGCTACATTCAGTTTAGGTAGTTTGTTAAGCAGCTTTGGTGACTAGTGCTCTACAGATGAAGCTGTATGACCCCCAAAACGAGGAATACCTGAACAGACAGGCAGAGAAAAACATCCTGGGAGGCTTCCAGCATCCCAGACTGAAACATGTGTAGCTGTGTTTTTTTTCATTTAAGTTATTGATGGATTAGGGCCAAAACCAATAGCAGACGCAAGAGCACACTGTGCAAGGTGTTGTACTGAGTTCAAGATGTATCTCCTAGAAGGGGACCAGTGACAAAGGAGAACAGGTAGCTTTTGCTTACCACAGTGAGAACACAAGAAATCTTGGAAGCTTTCTCAAAAGTGAGCTGAGCAGCAGAGGAGCTGGGCAGCCCATACACAGCAGCCTCAGTAATTGCTCTGTTAACAACCTCACAATGCCTCCTCCTTACCTGGGGTTTAGCTACAATTAGAAATAAAAACATATCCCAAGGAGAGGGCATTGTGGTCACTGCTCACTCATGACTGCTGATGGAGGATGGAGGTGGGGAGAGCAAAAGAGAAAAGTGCTATTTCCAGGCTGTGAAATGGCTCTCCCCTACCACCCCCTTGCCCAGCACAAGCACAGCGTGCTAGGTGGCAGTGCAGGGGGTGTGTGAAATAGCTTCCAGCTCTGTGTTTGCCCTCCAGATTAACTGAGCTCCTACTGTGACTCTGCACTTACAACGCTGGTTGTGGAGAGCTCCAGAGAACGCGAGTCCAGAGCATCGCACGGTTGGAAGAGCCATTAGTTTCCTCAAGTCACAATTATCTCTGCTACTGCGTATGTGTCCTCTTTCTTGCCTTTTTTTAAGTAAGTTACAATTCTCCCACTCTTGTTACTGAGCAGATGCAGATGCCACTTTGTTCCGTGTGATTTATAGCCAGTAGCTAATGTTCAGTTATAATTCCCCATTTTAGACATGAAAAATAGCCTGTAATGCTCAACACAAGGGCCTCTCAACAATGATATATAATTTAAAAATTAACATGAGGACAGAGGAGACACGGGATTTTGAACTAGGGACTCTCTCATTCAAAGGTTAAATCTCTACAAGGTGAGCTAAAAGAATTAGTTGAGTTATTAAGTAAATGCCTCTGTTATATTTTCCCAGTACATTAGCTGTTGCAGCCTTTTCCAGTTCAGCTGTGTTCAGCCCCCAGCATGTTCAAAGTGCAAATTTTCATGGCACTGCATTCACACATTTGCTCTTTTTCGATGTCAAACAAACTAGAGCTTTTCAGAGTCAAAGGTCAAAGTGGAGGGCCCTTAAGAAAATCTCTTGGGAAATTATGCGATTGTTCTTATGTCTTTATAGTATATAAAACCAGGCTTCATACACAGCTCACCCTTTCCAAGCATCTTAAAACTATAAATGAGTCATGACTCATTCCTGCAACACCTAGGCTGTATAAGTGGTCTTGTTAATTTACTGGAATATCTTGCATAACTAATCGTTTCCAGGATCAAACTCTGAAGCTTCTGAAACCTCTGAACTGTAAAGAGCTCCTTTAGAAACAGAGTAGTTAAATCTCAACCTCACACGATGCAGAACAAGGGACAGAATCTGCATCACCAGACTCGCTCTGCCAAATGCAAGTTGTAAACCCTTCTTTTGTCAAAGCTCAGCAATTCAGGAAACATGCAGGGGGAATAGGGAGTAAGGAGAAGGAAAAGAGTTTGGCTGTGGAGAGGATTTGGAGATGGCATTCCTGTCCTGTCTGTTTTCTGTTCACAGTAAGAAGATGCAGCTCATATCCTAGGTGTCTCCTGCTGCACTCTGGTTAACCCTGTCTCACTCCTGCACCAAGTATTACATTTATGGATTACAAATTTATTGACATTTGACATTTGCATCAGTTTTCAACTGATCAACAGGAGCTTTGGCTGCCAAAGGGAATTAGTATGGAAGATTTCAACAGCCATGGGAATGTCAAAAAGGTCATTAAATCATATCAGAAAAACAATGTGTTCATAGTGTTCATACAGTTAGTCTTGCCAGTAAATCTTCTGGTTGATGCTTGGACCACCTACATATGATAGTCAAAGAGAAGGGGAAACAAGGAGTATCGAAGAGATGAATTAAATTAAAACCAAATGACATGAAGCTTGGCACAGTGGGATCTTTAATTTTCTACTCTATGAATCCAGAATAAGCAAAAAACCAAAACAAAGCACAGTGGCTTGACTTTATCTAAGTTAATTCCCTCCAAATAGGCAGGGCTTAACTAAATAATCCTGAGTAATGTGTGCACCCCATATTATTGCATGCAATTTGTATGTGGGAGGTGCAGGATTCAGAAAGCATATGGCACATGGAAAACAAATGACAGGGTGTGCTTTTACACTCATTTTGGCTATACTTATCACTCTTGCTGATACTTTTTTCCAGACATGAAATATGAGTGTAGGAACTTTCACCCTAATATCTTTGGAAAAATATTGAGTTATTTTTTTGTGCATTTGTGATTTATAGAAGGTGGCTACCACATAATTCCTGGGAGCACAGACAATGTTTTTAAAAACCACTGATCAAACAAATAGAATTACCTCCCCCATCGTCTTTTCCCTGGATGACAAACCTAAGTCTTGCACCATAAGAAATCAAGGCCAACAGATCAGAGCTCCATGGGATTACAGAGGGAAGTGAATTACTGAACTGGAAGCCCACCCACAGCCTATCTGTCTGTGTATGTCCAGTCCAGGGTGAGCTCCACTGAAGGCTGATCCACACGCAGCTGGTTGCCCCGGAGCTGAACCAGCATGAAGGAAGTGTTAAGCTTTGCCCTTCTCCAGGGCCATAGCGGTTTGTTCATGTCACATGAAGGTAGGGAGAAACAGGCCACAGGATTGTCATATCCCAGAGGGATATGTGGATCCAGTGGGCAGCGACAGGAAACTGGACAGAAAGGCTCTTCTAAACTTTGGCTTGAAATAAGAGAGAAGCGGAGAGGTGGAGCTGTACAAGGGAAGTATCTACATCACCATATTGATTACATGCATGTATTGAAATAGATAATTTCAGGTAATCTGTGTGGCTCCTAGTATAAACATGCAGATTTTCAGATATAGGAAATGTTTGTGAGTTTTCATTCAATGACTATGAAAACAACAGTTTCACAATTGATTTTCCAATAGTTCTCCAACAGGAGAGGGGAAAAACACTTTTGTCTGCACACAGAGTGTTTTGGAGGTTTAGAAAAGCTGAAAGCAAACCCAGAAGGATCAAACTAGTACTATCCATGTGCAACAGAACAAGCAGTTTTGCCTCCTCTGAGTTACTGGTCCATGCTAGTATAAGCTCTGCAGTAAGACTGCAAGTCCTGCTCTGCATACAGTTGAGAGAAATCTAATTCCCAGCTTGCTGATTGAGGATGGAATTTTTATCGTGTCATGGGAAACTCCCAGGGAAAGCAGAACAGAGAATGGAATAAAGTGTGATGCCCTTAGGTCTGGGGGCTTGATATCCCTTCTGAGCTCTGGGTGTAATTCCTTCCTTAGCCATCTGCAAAGAGCAAGCATGAAAGCTCAGCGCTGTTCTGACTGACATGGGCTGGTTTGTACATCCTCTGCTCCCTGCCTCGGGATGGGATGGGACACCTCCAGAACACACCTCAGGAGACCTGAACTGTAAATCTGGAGGCTGGGACAGCGCTCTGAGAATGGCACCACAAGTCTGTCCTGTTCTTACACTCATACTGGTCATGGTCAGAGGTAGGATGGACACATGGACCTTTGCCCCAACCCTGTACAGCTATTCTGATATTCTTACCTCACTGTTATCCAGCTTTGCGAGAAGAGCAGAAAAATGTCACAAAGAAAGTCTTAGCAGTGTTCAGTGGTCGGGCACATCTCCTCTTACAAAGGACTGTGCATTCTTAGAGCTAGGGAATAGAATTTGAACACAAAACATGGCAATCGTTCACTTATAGCCAGAGGCTACGGGCTCCATGGCACAGAGAGCACTCAGCCTGGCGGTGATGCAGAGAGTGAATATCCCATTGGGAAGCAAGGAAGCTCCCTCAAGCACAGTGGCTTTTGGATCTTGAGGGACTGCATGGCACAGGCAGTGTAACGTGACCTTGACCTTGACCAGATGGTGCAGAGCACATCTGGGAAGGGCAGAAGAAGAGGAACAAAAGGGCATGTGGAGGACATGGCCTTCTTGATCTCTCTGTTTTGGGAGAGCTTGAAGGCTGAAGTTTCTTTGGTTTTCCAATGCAGCCCAGACCCACCATTTTCATCACTTGCTAGTGCTCTTGCATGATTGTGTTAATTATGGATGAGCCTGGCAGTAGAAAGGGAAACTGGAGGATGCTGAGAACGTCCTTGTAAACCATGTCCCCATGCCCCACCTTTCTCTTCCTGGGCTGCTTTGCCTTGCAGCTGCTGCTGTGTGCACTGAGTTTTCTTGTTGGGTCACTTGATAATAAATTGGAAAGAGACTGCTGGCGTGTGTTGGGCCATGGGGAGTCTGAGCATCAGTTCACCCTCAGGCCTATGACCCTCTTCAGTACAAGATCCCCAAAGGACAAGCTCCTTGTCTTTCCTCTGTTCCCCCTCTGCTGCAGCAAAGTACTGAGCAACTGGTCTCAGTTGGCCTGAGAAAAGGCGGGCGAGGGGAGGCAGCGACTGTCACTGCACTGACCACTCTGTCACTTGATCTGACGCAGCTGCTGGAGGAGGTGGAGTGGAGGGAAACAGCCACATCAAAGCCACTCTAGCCACCTCTCCTTTCCCTTCAAAAATGTCACTGCGGCACCCTCCACTTTCTATAACAATGTTTATCATTGTTCTTCGATTGTCTGGGACAATAAATGGTTAGAAAAGAGCATATATCACCAGGAAATCTCTGCCTGCCCCTTCCCCCAAGCAGTGTCATAAAAACGTACAAATTCACATTAATAATGAAGTGCATTTCCCCGAGAAGCCACTGTGTATCTCAGGGAGAGCAGGCAAGGTGGCAGTTGCTGCAGAGTTTCCTATTAAAGAGCAGAGCAAATACTCATAAATCTGATGAGGGGCCAAAGCACATGTTATGGCTGTCTCCCTCTTAATGGAACCTTTTCTGAAATGAAAAAAATATATATCTTGATACATTCAGGGTATTCATTAGACATGACAACCTCCTCCACTCCCCCATCCTTCCCTCCCCCATTCCTCATGTGCTGACCCCTGGCAAAAGAGCAGGCGCTGTGTGCTGGCAGGAAGGGATTTTGGAGAGGAGGAGGAATTGTTTTGTTTTAATAAAGGAATTGCGTAAATTTACTACAATGAGCAAGCCCCTCCTGGCCCCATGTCTCCCCCCTTCTCTCTGCTCCAGCAAGCTGCTGCCGTTCACTCTGTCCCCGACCCCCAGTGCAACCTCCTCTTGGCTGCGCGGCCTCTGCCATGCCCCTGGCCATCCCATCTGTCCATCTGCTGAGGATGAGAGCTGGGAGAGCCAACGCTGCGCTCCAGAGCAGGGTCCCTCTTGCAAACTTGAGTGTAGGAAGCCTTTCCTGCCACCTCGCATCCTCAAGGGCTTGGCCAACTCATGCTCTCAGGAAAATGGGATTGTCCAGATACAGGGAGGTGGCAGGATGAGTATCAGGCCCCTCGGCTCTCTCAGGAGCTCTGTCTTGCTACCTGGTGTGGTGTCTTAATGTCATCACAGGCTGGAAACCTAGGGTCTGCTGTCCCTTTCCTGAAGGTGAGATGCTCTTGAGAAAGAAACACCGTCACAACTACGACACATGCTCTGTGCTGCATGCTGCTTGTTCTACCTCACTCCTCTTCTTGCAGGCAAGATCCTGAGTTGGAGCTGCACCAGTGTAAATCCTACGTGATTCCGCTGACGTGTGAAAACTACTGTAAAGGCCTGATCCTTCCCCAGCCAACAGACCCTGCCTAGATGCACAAACAGACCCAGTTCTGAACTGTCTGAACTGAGGAGATGGGAAAAGGTGGCAGAATGAGGCCTAAAGATCACAGCTTAATAATCATGAATTATCTGTTCATTATCCTAATAAATAGTGAAAAATCTCTTCCTCCTCTCCTCCTTCCATAAAGCCATATCTATAATGTTCCTCATTTTCCATCTGTGCTCCATCATATTTGCACTGAGTGATCATCCTGCTAAATTACATTATTTTTATTGAAAGGTACTTTTGAGGACTGGATACCTCTCATGTCTTTTCCTTTTGTTATTGATCTTTGCGATTTGATTGCTGAGGTGTAAAATGTGTAAATAAGACTCAGATACCCTTCCTTTGAAATCTCACTGGGTAAAAATGTTCTGCTATAGATTATAAAGACTGTAGCATTTAATAATATCAGGCACAGCAAGAAGGCAGCAAGATTTTATCCTTATGAATACTGAATGCTTGAGGAGGTAGGTACTATTCAAGGTCAGTTAAAATCTGGTTTAAATACTTAAAACTTGCAGTTCCTTTGTGGGCAGAAGAGATCTTGCCTTTTGGGGACAGGTACTGTCATACACAGTGTGCTTATACAGAGCCTAGAAACAATATGGGTTGACCTAGGGGGTTGGATGTGCTAATGCAATGTTAAATAATACTGATCTTAATAGCAACCTGTAGTATTCATAAAAAGCAAGTAAATCTGCACTGATATATCTCTACTGACACACTCTGATGTTATCATCTGGCCTGACCCTGCTCTCAGGGAAGCCAAGAACACACTATTACTGGTTTTACAAGGACTACTGCTAGATTGAAAAAATGCTATCCAGGAAAATTTTGAATATTTTAAAATGCTAAATTAAAAAATACCCTAATCTACCACTTTGGGGAAACAGTGATATATTTCAAAGGATTAGGGGAACTGAGGCTTCACCAGAACAGAACTATTTTGAGGGAGGAGTGATGGGTTGGAGGTAGTTCTTGCTGAGGATGGGCTCTGTGTCCCTCCCTCAGCACAGCAGAAAGGCCAACCTATTTCTTTTCCTATTCCACTGTCCCCTCTTCCCTCCTTCCTGGTGCTCGCAATCTCACCCAGTGTATCCCAACAAAAGTCTATTTAAAATGGGACTTCCCTGCAGAACCTTTTTACCACTAAGAAGTCATCATTTTCCAACAAGATGTTGTCAGAAAAGTCCCATTCAAACTGAATAATCAAGGCTTTCATTTCAATGAGCCCTCTCTCTCTCTGGCTGACGATGGTGAGCAGAACCCTCAGTTTTGCTGGTGAATTCTGCTTACAGAGTCATGGTGGACACACTGCAGGCGGCTATGTCCCAGCATGTCTGATTCTCCCGAAAGGGGCTCGCAGTTTTTAATGTTTCTTGCTAAGAAGAAATGAAAGATGAAGAGCAAGCTAAATTCTCTAAGATATAGTTTTGGACTACTAATTCACACAATTGTCCTTGCCCATGTAACACCAGTGTTGGCTCACAGTGGAACATGATGTTCACGGCAGCTCCTACTGTTTCAGAGGGATGAGAAAATAAAATCCACAGAAGAAAAAAATCTTCTATTTTGGTATACTTAACACATACAGTTATCTACGTGTCCTATATATCATTTAACAAATTGCTTTGCAATTCTTACAGGGCGTGGTATAATGACTGATTTAAAATCACTGCATTGCTTAAACTGCATTGTTCTTCATCAAGTTGAGTCATTTTTATGTGAAGTGTCAAGCTCTCTAACAAATAACTGCTGCCAGACAAATCAAGTTCCTCATCTTAAAGCTACGGCTAAATAGTTTATAGCTTTAATCTGCTCACTGAGGTGTGCAGTCTATGACAGTAATTATAAATGCAAGGAGAAATTATAGCTGAATGCTTTAACTGCATTAGGAGCCATTTGATGAACAATCATGATTGCCTGCTCATTTTCAACAATAGAGGGCAAGTTAGTGTCAGTGCATTAGAGGATTTTCAGTTCTGCTCTGCTCTTTCTTCCATTTACCACAGAATGTCAGTTGTCTCCTATAAAGTAGAAAAAAAGCACTGTAGAAGCTTTAAACTTGATGGTTAAAAAAAGACAAAGGAGGAAACTGAGAGAAAAACTGTTTATCATTATGACTCATTTTTTTTTGTTTTGCAGAAGCCTTACTTTCAAATTAGTTCATCTCAGGTACGTGCTTGTTTACTTATCAGGGTCTTTTGAAAAAGAAATCTCCCCAGTCAAGTTGGTAAATTTGACTCTATAGAGACTTATTTCTATAAAAAGTTGCAGATAAGACCACAGAAAGCCTCAGTTACCGACCGTTTTATAGACAATCTCACCTGACTCTAAAGTGAAAAATACAATTCTGCCTTCTCTTTTTTCTCAGGACAACATAAAAATTCTAATTTAGTTGAAAAAATGAACAAATGTTCTTCAAAGGTATAAGTCAACATACAAATTACTTCTAATTAAAGCCATGTTCCCTAATGTTCATGGGTTTTCTTTGAAGAATAGCAATAAAAACAAATTTGAAGTGGGTTAAATGAAAGAGAATAGAGATGTCTGATTGTTGTATATTACACATAATTTTACATTATATTGCTAAACCCATATCAGTTAGAAGAATTCAAGAAAACACCAAAGATGAATACAAAACAGATATATACGTCTTTAAATTTAAGAAAATTTATAGTAAATTTCTCATAAACAGCCTCACAGAGGTCTTAAAAATGAATCCATATACATAACACTTTTCTACAGTACTAACCCAGATTATTCATTTATATTTTTAATGATAGCTAACATTTTAAAATATAACCTTTAACAGTAACTTTCATTGACATATAGGAAGTATTTTGTGTATTTCTATATTTCAAGTACTCTTTCCACTGGTTTATTTCCTTTTATCTCCATGCATTTTCTTTATTTTTATTTCTATTTCACTACAATATTGCCTAGAAGAAGTAAAAGCAAATGCATGTGCACGTTTTAAGAATCTCACTATGCTTTATATTTGTTTCTAAATACTGTGCTTTCTTCTATGTTATTATTCAAATGTATACTGAATCTTAAAAATAACATGGTAAGAACAAGTAAACACTGAAAATCCCTGTTATTTGATTTAGTCTCCTTGCAGATCTCGGGAAGAAGCCATATGAATAAACTCTGGCCTCCCCACTTCTAACAGAAGTCAGAACTTCAGTAGGCTTAGGGCTCCAAAACTGTAATAAAATCTTTACAATGCTACCCAAAATACCCCATCATTTCATACAATTTGTGCTATCATGCATACCAACTAAAATTATAGTTCCAGATAACAGTGCTATCACTCTGTCATCGCAATTTAAATATATTTTTTCAAAGGTGAGATACAACCTGCATCTTGATATAAATTAGAAATGGATGAGTATTAAGAGGACAGCAATTTCTCGGTACCCAAAGGCAGGAAGGACAGTACCTTATTTATGTAGTTACACATCACCAGAATAATATCCGCAATATGTCTGTATAGGTTATTGCAATGCAGAAACCGCCTTCTTTTTCCCTTGGAGATTTTTTTTTTTCATTTGTTCCCCAAATCCTCAGGAATAGTAACATGTTTGTAAAGGTGGGTGTTTGGTTTGCCTCTTAGTAATAACACAGTGCTTTTAAGACCAAATCTGAAACATTTGTCACACATTAAGCCATGAATATGCCAAAATAACTGTTCTATTAATATATTTGGCAGATAGCTTTTGTTTGATAGCATCCAAATTATTGGTTTGCTCTAATACCTCTTGTGTGAAAACTATGAATGTCAGAGTCTTAACAATCATTAACTGGTGGGGAAGGAAACCAACTATGGTATGTTCTTCCTAACCAATCTCCTGTAGTTTTCAGATATTTTGTCAGGTATGTTGATTTTGAAGGGTCAGATAAACAAGGAACATTGATTTGTTGAATTGTAATGTTGGGTTAAAAATGCCAAAATAGAAACTTAAGGGTATTAGCCCTATTTAAAAAACAAACTCCGTTTGAGTTAGTCAGAATTTTGCTGGCTAAAATATGCAGCAAGGATAAATCCAGTCAAATGCAGACAGCACGGTACAAGATGTATGCAAAACTTAAATCTTACTGCACTTGAATACTGACATTATACTCTATAGTAATAGCTTCTACTACCCATCCCAAAGTAACCCTTTGATTAGTGGTTTAAATTATTCAAAAGTAGCCTTTTTAATGGAGCTTAAGTGATGCATAGTCCTTGTTCGGCTCTGTACACAGAAAGTGTTTCTTAAAGCTTCATGAATATTTGCAGCAAACAAATGTGAAATCTTCACACAAACGGGTATTCATCCTCAAAGTGCTTGCACCCTCAATTAGTCAGAGAATAGCCACAATAGCAGGTGGCGTAAGTGACAACTCACAACACATCTTTAATTTTGACTGTCTGATGAATTCATTTTCTGAATGTTATTCAAGTAATGAACACGTTGGAGAAAATCTGAATCCGCACATGATTATTCAGTGAACAGAAGCAGAGCCTGAGTCTGCTGGAGAAATTGTTGGGAATGACTAACAGCTCTGCTGGAAATAAACTTGTTAGAACAAAAAACTTCTATTTGGGCTTTTAGTTGATGTTCTGCACATTTATTTAAATCAAGAATATTCAAGTTTGTGAATCAAGTAAAATTAAAAATGCAAAATTTGTGTGTCATCTGAATATTACATTACACATCATAAACATTGATTGTAGCAGTACTTCGGCTGGTGTATCTTTCAGGAAAAAATAGCAACACTAATGTAGAATTACCCTACTAACAAGTCTTTGAAATATTAAGCTTGTAAAAAATCTAGCTGCTTCCTCAATTAAGCATTAACAACCACAGGTTATACAAAAATGTGCACTGAAGTCAGCGATGCTTATGGATTGACTAGCACTCCCACCCATATGAAACAAAATATAATCAAACATCTTAAGGATTAAAAAAGGAATGATAGAGAGATGGGTTAAAATGATGGGGAAAAAAAGGCCTCTCACAAGAGTGTTAGGTGTAAAACACTAGAATATTTTACAAAACTGAATATCCAAATATCAACAAGAGTAACTGAAGTTCTACATATAAACTTTTCAGAGTTATTTGTAGATTCTTGAGGCTGGGTTTCAATTTATGAGAAACTTGGACTAATTAATGTTTCGTTAATTTCAATTATCTTCTTTTCCCCCAACAAAATCAGATTTACTGGTGTGTTAGCACTGAAGGAGATAATAACATTTTGGTTTTCAGTGCCTTCTTTCTGCTTTTGCCATTGTCATTGCAAAGAGTAGCATTTAGTTGTTGCATTCCACATTGAAGTGCATAGGATGTGAAATGATTAACTCTTAGAAAGAAAAAAAGAGAGTGAGAACAGGGAAAGTAGCTATCATAAAAATATTGATAACAGCAACATTTCTACACAGGGCAATGTGGTTATGAAATTACCAAGCGCTCTTCTTGAAAACATTATAAAATGTATATGTACACGCAACTAGATTAATGAAGCAGGAGTACATTATGCATTTTATACTGTCTTCCTACATTTAAGAGTGTACGAATGTCTTACGAAGCCTCCTTAAAATGACAAAATTAAAACTCGCTCTAGAGCATGCATACCTTAAGAGTTATTCTTCATCCACTTCTGCTACAAATTGTGAATGGTGTTCTGGTGACTTGCTGTGTGTTTTGCTTAGATGAAGTTTTACTGCGTGTTTGCTCGCAAATGTCCGACAGCACAACTTACATTTGAACTTAGAGTCTGTGTCCTCTTCTCCAGCTATTGTTTCAGGAGATCTTTGAACTGAAACTCTGGAGATTTCTTGCTCTACCTTGGTTTGCTGCTCCACAGCCAGCCTGTTCATGTCTTTCATTTGGAAACCTAGATGAGATTCTAAGTGGCTAATGTAAGTAGATGGGGTGCGGAACTGAGATGCGCAGTCGCTGCAATAAAAGACTGGATGTCCTTTGTCCATGTTTTTCAAAAACTTTGTTCCTCCGGTTTTCCTAAGTTGATACTTGACGTTTGCCAACCAATGGCTGATGGTGGTCATTGACAGTCCAGTAAATTTTGAAATCTGCATGCGCTCTTGTGGGCCTAGATCTGATAATAAATATTTACCTTCAGATGTCTGGAAGAGGCTGGAAGCAAACTGAGCTTGCAAAATGAGAAGATGCTGAGGGTTCCAGTTCGACTGCCTGCCCTTCCTTTTATGCAGAGTGGAGACTTCTGTTGAGACATCCTCAAAGCGTCGGACGTCTATTTCCAATTTCATAGACGGGATCCTTGAAGATGCAGCAGGTTTTGGTGTAGTAGCTTTGGGAAGAACTTTGACCATGTCAGCAATGTCAGACAGAGCATGTTTTTGAGGTGGAGAAGTACAAGATTGTGCTTGAGCTGACTCAGCTTTCTTGCCTTTGGATTTGGTCAGGTCAATAGGCTGATCATTGTTGTCAAACAAATAGTGCCTGGATACACTTGCAGGCTTTGGTGGGGTTGGAGCAGGAGATAAAACTGGCTTCTCTATCATATTTAGGTTAGGTTTGTGGAACATCGATATTGTGCTAGAGCTGGGGCTGGAGTTGGATTGAGGCCGTAAAGGCTCAGTGGCTTTGCCCAAGTGATTATTCAGTACCGACTGCAGCGCACTGAGAGGGTTGACGCAAGGCAGCTCGGACGAATGGTTGGCAGCAGCACAACCATTGCTAAGAGAAGCTGCTGTTGGTTCCTTCAGGACTGGTTTTTCTTTTCCGCTGTCCTCTTTAATTTTGTCTTCTTCTTTCAAGGGACATGGTTCTGTCTTTTTTGGCTCTGCAGAGGCTTCAGATTTGAGGAGAGGTTCTCTCTCACTCTGAGTGAGTGAGGCAGGCTCAGCTTGGCTGCCCTCTTTAGCATAGTCCTTTTGTACCTCCTCCTTGTCATCAGTTTCCTTCTTCACTTGAGTGCACTGGGCCACATTTGCTGAGATAGGGACCAGAGGCATGACCTTCCACTTCGGAGCTATGGGCCTCAATTTATTGGTGATCGTTGGCCTGATTTGCAGTACTTGGGAACCCACGGGCAAAGAAGGTTTAGCTCCTTCTGAGAGCTGATAAGCCGCATGGATGCTGGGATATGCACTCCAGCTCGGCGCTCCATTTTGAGCTTTATTGATGGCTGTTGTGACAGTGTTCTCCAAGGACTTTAGAATGTCCCCCCCACCTTTTGAACCATCTTCTAAATCTTCTTCTCTGAGGTACTGGTATTTCATTGTGGGATCCAGTGGTTTCTGAAGAGTGTCTTCATAGTCTTCAGTTTTTACTGCTTTCTCATCTTTGTTTGCATCATCCGCTTTCTCTTTTTTACTTTCTTTTTTTAGTTCAGAGGTGGGAGGTATGCATTCTGCAGATGATTTACTGGTTGATTTTGAAACTGGGCTGTCATTGGCTGGTGCTTCAGACAGTGATTGCATTTTTTCCACAGCTAAAGGATCCAGAACCAGTTGCTTTCCCTTCTTTGAAGCCGAACTCGTGACTTTCAAGAAATGGCCAGTGACCATCATGTGGGTTGTGAGCTGCTGCAAAGTATCATGGGAACTCCCACATTCCATACACTTCAAAATCTGGGATTTGCAGGCCTCAAACTGCCATGTATAGCTGGCACCATTCTGGTAGCCATAGCGGTTGTTAGATGATAACTGCAGGTTTGCGTTCTTCTGAGGAGAAAAGGTATCTGAGAAAGACCCCGTCGTGGAATCGGGGGAACAAGGCCTGTTAACATCAAACACACGTTTCTTTGCTGGAGTGACCATTTTTGAAGAAATGGTTGGCACCGGCTCCTTCAAAGGCACTTTTTGGTAATGTTTTGTTTTTATCATATGAACACTCAGATCTTGAAGGGAATCAAAAGAGTCACCACAGAACATACATTTCAGAACTTTTTGTGCATCTTCCTTGTCCATGTCCTGGAAAGCCCTTTTTCGGGGCTTTGAGTAGCTGGTAGGTCTGTGCTTGTCTTTTTTGTGGTTGTCATCTTGGTAGTGACCTGTCTCATTCATATGAACCGTCAGTTCTACCAATGTGTCATAGGCAGCGCTGCACTGCCGGCACCGGAACCGGCTGGCGCCTGTGAACACAGTTCCACACATTTTGCTGCTCTGCCTATAGAGCTGGACTGAGCTGAACAGGTTGGGTTTCGAGACAGGTCTGGAAGGTAAATTCTGCTGTAAGCTTTTTGACAGTGCGTCTTGGTGCCAATCAAAATCAGCTTTGTTCCCTCCATTTCTGTTGTCACAACTCCTCTTTTCAGAGTTAGACAACTTGAAACCCAGCCCTAAGCCTGTCCAATAAGAGTCTGACAGTATGTTGGCATAGACCGCTGTCATTTTATCCATGCAATCGTGTGCTTCATTCTGGGCTTTGGGACGGGAGCTGTTTTTTGGGTCCTGTGGCTCTCTAGAGCAAATGCTTTTAATATCTGCCACGTGGTCACTACCATCACTTAGTAGTGATTCATTTTCTGCATCCTGGTTCGATATATGACTGACAGGGGAATTCTGGTAACTAAAGTTCCCTTTCTGCTCAGGACCCACTTCGTGTTCCTCATCCGTGCCAGTGTCATTGCTGCCCTGGAGCTGAGCAGTTGAGTTGTTGTCATCATCATCTTCTTCCTCCTCCTTTATATCTTCCTCTTCCTTTAAATCTTCCTCTTGGACATAACCTGAAATGTAATGTCAATATATGAAATGACTTGTTAAAGGCGAATACTACAGTTTGAGCTTTCTAGTTTCACTATGTGTTTTCTTTACCAGACTTAGTTTTAATCTACAACTTCATTGCCTGTAAGTGAAAAAAGCCAAATGATGTCTCTTCTAGTGAAGTTTGCTGCATTTTGTTGGCGTATGATCATAATTCTTTATAACTGCCAGAGTTTCTGAGTTAATAATTTTCCTGTCATGGGAGTATAATTCTAACTGTCCTATATTGGGACAGTTGGAAAATTCATATGTAAGAATTTCAAGTTTACACTAAAAGCTTCAATTCTATTGAATTAATTTTAGCCTTAGTGAGAGAAAGGGTAGAATTGGCAAGGAACAGAAGAAAAACAACTGCCATAATCTTCCTGGTTCATAGCATCATCTAGGTACAGTAACCTTTTGCTATTTGATCACCTAAACATGCACTTTAAAATGTACACAAATAATTTATCTGTCAAAATGCAACATCTGAAAGCACTAATAGGCATAAGTGAAACTTTTGGTTATAAGAATAATGTACTCTGTACCATAAAAGCAAATTGTGCTTCAGTAAAAAAACAAATACATAAATTTCTGGGCAAGAACCTTTGTAAGTTACAGAAGAGTATTAGGATGTGACAGAGGTAGACCAAAGTCAACTGTAAAACTGGAAAAGTAGAACAAGTTCAGAAAGATTTTCTTTGTCAAATTAACTACTTAGTTATTAAGATTAATGATACTGGAAGAACTGTAAATTTTAAAATTAATTAAGGAATTAGGTTTGGGTGTTTTTCTGGCCTTACATCAGCAGTAATTCTGCCTAAGATATGGGAGATAACCTGCTTAAAAACAGACTGAAGAATCAGAGCAGAGGATTTTTAAGGTTGAACTGGCTCTGTTGCAGTCAGTGGATAAGCTCACAGAGACTCAACACAGCCAGCAATTTGTGCCCAGACCCCCCCAAGACGGGATGGAGCAGAACTAGTGGTTCAGGCATGTTTTTACAAAACCCCTGTGTAACAGCGGCTGCAAAGCTGTTGTGCACAATACAAGCAGGCTTTGAACCAATTCGCTGTTATTGACAGCCACCCATCAGAACCAACTGTTGGTTTCAGAAGCACAGGTCTCCATGGGAGACACGCTGATGACCTCCTCCAGTCCGGTGCAAACGCAATCTCTAACCCTAGTGACTGCACTGCAGTCTCAGGAGTACTTTGTTGTGTTTGCTTAAGATTGAGCTTTTGTCTCAGGTAAGCATGTAAAAAAAAAAGTCAAACCCCTCAAATCAAAGCTGCCCTTAAAAATAACCAAAAATAAAACAAACCTTTCGCATCTGTAATTCTAAAGTAACCCTAAAAGCTCAGAAAGCACAAGTTAAATAAGCCTAAAAATGTTATTTGTTTAAAATCCAATTCCTTCCCACCTTCTGAGAAAATCACTTTTATGGCTCTTTGAGAACCTGGCTCATTTTGCCCTTTGGAATTTGGTACTCCTGCACAAATGATACCCTTTTAGCAAATCAAAAAGGATAGGCAGAAAAGGTAGAAGCATTTTGATTAACATATGGACAAAGCCTTCCACAGTTTTTCAGATGTGGGTTTCATTTTTTCAGTCTATTTGCATTTAAGGAAAACTGATCAGGGGAGTGTGTCTCATCCCTTCCAACACCTCTGCCATCAAACCAAAAAAGATGAACTAGAACTAGAGGAACTGTTTCCTGGATGAAGCTGCAGTGTAAGAAGAGGGAAACGATTAAACCCACTCGAGTTGTCTCTCCTATGCCCTTCCCAAGGTCTTAGGACCTGCACAGGTCACACCAGCTTAGAGCTGCGCTTGGCTTCCTCCAGGAGCAATACAAAGCAGCTTCACAACCAGTGGTAAAGACAACAACAGTGGCTACGAGCAAATGACTGGACAGCATTTTAGCATGGTAAAATAATAATCACATAGCAGTAGGAACACTATGCTCTTCAGCAGCTTTCAGCGAAGAAGCTAAGTATTAAGTGTTAAATATTAAAAAATAAACCTTTTAGCAGTGGGCCGTGGTACAGCAAATATTAGTAGCCCCATTGACAGATGATCAGACTGAGGCAGGCAGCAAGGACAGCACTAAGAACAAAATACTTTTTTCTCCTCCCTAAACTTCTTCCCTAATTCCCAGCTAATACTTTCCATGTACCCCTTTCTGAGCTTGTATGTTTTTCAGGGGGGCAAGGAGAATGGAGGGACATGGAGGAGGCAAAAGCTCCTACACGTCACGAGTAGTAACCTTGTTAAACAAGCCGCACAAACCGATGAGCAGGACTGACATGGTTCTCGCGGTGTTAGAGATACTGTACAGCGTAGGTAGCGACGCTGGCCCCTTGCCAGGATGTATCACAGTGCCAAGCATATTACACCCAGCAAAACAAAAATAAGGAAGGAATCCAATGAAGGAATCAGACAAAACAGACAACAAATAGTATTCACACAGTTTTGGGTTGGTGCAAATTTGATTTTCCGTTTCAGCACCAATTCTTTGAATACTATTAACCCATTTTTCACCAGTAGGTAATTTTTTCCTTTGGAAGGAAATACATACAGTAATTTCTTCTTCACAATCTCCTTTGTCCTAAAAGGATTTACTAGGAGAAGCAGAAGTACCAGTCAACTTCACATCCCCCACAATACAGATAAAATTTTCTGCTTAATTAGGCATTGACATGTTTACTATAACCTTTACACAAGAGTAACTTGTGCTGAGAAATCCCCTTTTTTTTGTGTCTGTATAAGACACTGACACAATCTTATGAAAGTGGTAAAAGTAACTTATTAGAAAGCAACATCAACATTTCACAAAACCATCAGTCAGGTCCATTTTAACGGTTAAAGGTTCTGGCCGGCTTTGAAAGCACATTGCAGTTTCCTACTTGCAAACCCATTTCTGCTTATTTAAATGATTTAAATTACTGTGGGCATTTTAAGGACAGTGGAGACCTCTTCCATGCAGACAACCTACGGTACAAGCAATGCATGTATCCTTCCAATAGTGGATCTCAGTAAGATTTCATTGAACATGAAATTTGATATGAACTGATGTAGATATTTAACAGAAATAACATTAATTCAAGTGGACTTCACATTATTTATTTTATAAGTAAAGGGTGTCTTAAGTCTGTACACCCACATGCTTTAAATGCAGTATCTGTAATAAGTAACATAAATTTTGCACATCGTACTCATGTCCATATAATAAATTGTTGAGTGACCTGTTCTCTTCCCACCAGTTCTCCCCCAGGCTTATTCTGACATTCCAAACCTCTGAGATGCTCATATATAGCTGTCTTGCAGGAAAAAAAAATCCCACAATTAAAGAAATCCAAACTCAGTAACCAGATTAATGCTTCCTCCTTTTCCCAGATGAAAATTTTTCCCACCAAAATTAAACGGGCCCAGGCAGAGACATAAGATGGGCAATGTGCAATCCTGAAGTGAGGGAGTGAAATATCACTATCCTGAAGACTGGACAAAACCCAGGAGTTTCAGAGCATTGAATGGAAGCAGTTTCTGGCTTCCTAAATGGAAATACAGTGTTTGGTTTTAATGCTGATCGATCCCAAGATAACATATGTCAAATTCATGAAATCTGTAAGGGTAATATTATCATACGGATAATAATCATAAATACAATTCTAATGTTTTAACTTCTCTAAAAATTTCCCTCTGTGCCTTCATGATTGCATTCACGGTAACTCCAGAAATCTGCTTCTCTAGGACAAAGGTTGCAATAAACAGCTGATTCTTTATTCTTCAAAAGATAACATTTTTGTAGATATTTCTAGCATATTTCTACAGAGTAACTAAAAGAAAGCAGGGCCAGTTAACACACCTGCAAGAACTCTTTTTTGAACTATGGATCTAAAACTCCATCCACATCCACCTTAAAACCTTGACCCCACTATGCAGACAGCACTGAGCTAAGCTCCCAGGGATGCTGAATCCAATATTGACTTTCAAGCCCTCAAAGCCCTGACTACCTGGTAATTTGCACCACGTTATACATCACTTCTGACCTTGAGTTGTAGAGTGTGAATACATCTTTTTTTTTAAAGTGTTCATTCTGACTGTTAACTTTTCCACCAGTGGATGCTATTTTCACCCAAATTTGCTCTTTTTCCACATAGAGAAACATTTCTTAAAACATATATATATATATATATATGTTTCTTTCCAAGACTGGAAAATTTATTTTCTGCCAAGGAAAGGGACAGTGAATCATTGTCCAGAACAACACTGCTAATCCATGTAAAACCCATGCTCCATCTGCACTTCTTCATATATATATTCCAGTTTTACTTGAAATAACATCATTAGGAGAGCAATCTCACCGTACTATAAGGTGATCTTGTTTCCTTCTTGTCTGGCTTCAGCTCAAACATCTTTTTGTGTTTGGCAGAAGCTGTTTCTTTCTCTGAAATATTTCATGCAGATAATAGATAATGACCACTTCTCATTCCTTTTTCTCAAAAATGTCTAACTACATTAGCTACCCAAATGCAAATCTTAACCTGGCTCTTTGTAGAAGTTCATAGCTACAGAATCATCCCAGTTTGAAAATCAACTGAAGATATAAATTGGCAACTGAGGAAAAAAAATCCCTACTCTGTTGCATAACTCTCACATCAAAGGCATTTTGGAATTTAACAGGACTAAAACCAATGCAGCACTCTGGAAATGCAATGGAGTTTTATAGAAAGAACTCTCAAAACATGAAATCTGTAATACAAGGGTGAATTGTATAATTTCAGAGATTTTTAAACTATGTTAACAATTTCTGTTGCAGGGGAATAACTTTCTGTTAAGGTGTGGAAGATGGAAAGAAAACACAGGGAAAGGTTGATGTCACCATGCCAGGAACAGAGAGCTCGGAATCATGGGTGTAGGAGATAAAGGAGCATCTCTGTCATCTGGTCTAAACATCCCGGTAGTGTGAGGTTTATTCCTAAAGCTATGCACATGCTGAGAAAGGTTTTAGATGTTCTCAAAACCTCAGAAAAGGCTGAATATGCTCAATTGCCTCTTTTCTGGGAGGCCAGTTAATTATTTTGGATAATGGGAAGGTGTTTGCACCTCTTGTTGCTATTTGCCATCACATCCAAATTCATTTTGCGGTGACTCGATAAGTTTCAATCACCACCCTAGTGATGCAAATTTGTGTCCAAAGCAACTTCTCATCTCAAAGGAGAGATTTTTTTCCAGTATTCCTTAGTTGTTTTTCTAGACCTTTCTTTTTCACATGATTACAGCAGCTGATACTAGGGCATGAATTGATGTCTGTTGAAGAGTAGGAAAGGAAGCATCCACTACCATCTGCTGCTGGAAGATAGAGGCAACCTCTGTGGCGCCAAGCTTGCAAGCCATTGCGGCTCTGGAGCAAGGAAACGTAGAGTGGCTTCTGCCATTACTGAATTTTAACATGCAAAGGCAATTCCACAGACCCATAAACATTACTCATATATGATGCTGAAATGAAGCAATTTTGGGCTTTCATTTTGTTGTATGCTAATTAGAGTTGTATATAAAGTTTTCTATTAAATGTCCGATTTCCTACTGGTTAAGAAGGCAAAATACCTAGTAGTTTCAGTGGGACTTTTAGCAGCACAAAGGAGAACAGGTTATGTCTCTCATACATTGCATCCTACACAGTTATGAGTCAGATGAAAATGATCAGTGGCTGGAAGCATAGGTGCAAGGAACTGGCTCATGAGCAACCCAGGAACTTGATGCAAAACCAAAAAAAAAAAAAGGAAAAAAAAACCCAGAAAAAAAGGAAGACTGAAAAAAGAGTGGCGAGCTGATGTGCTCTGCTGAGCTGAGTCCACAGAGGGACAGAATTATTATGGAGCTTTCTCTTGAATAATTTTCCTTAAGGATGATAGTGTTTACATTGGCAGTTATTGCAATGCAGAAAAAAAATGCAACTCCAGTCATATTTGCCTTGCTCTGGATTTAGTCAGTTAGAATGGCTGAATTGCCAGGTGCTAGCTGTTGCAGAAATGGGTTTAACCATGTTCAGAGCCAACAGTTCAAGTTCCTTACATGAGCGCTTACGGTGTAAGTGAATAATTTGCCTTTGGTTAAAAACATTTCTGTTTGTCATTTTCTACAAAGCCCTGGAGCCTACAATTTCATTATTTCAACCAGCTGAAGGTGTTTGACATTCTCCAGATCGCATTTTCAACAAATACACTTCTAATGAAAGTTATGGATCGTTGCATCACTTGAGTGCAAAGAACACGACCTCCACAGCCCTTTGCTGCACACGAGCAGCAGCCTATGCCCCCTCCGTCCCACCTGCCCGTTCTTCCCTCCAAAGTCCTCGCCCTATCCCCAACACAAAGTTTTAGACAAGCGTCAGGCAGTTATCACATCACCACAACATCAATGCGTGTTGCATTTAATTGCTAGTACAGACACAAAGGGTGCTTTCCAAAACACAGCTTGGCCCTGAACAATTACAGGAATACAGTAGCAGCAAGTATGTTTTCCTCGTTAGTCATTTTAATTGCACCAGTGTAAATCACTTTACTGATGAAAACATGAGTCTGGAACTTTTGTCTCTCTTTGCCTTTCTTCTGTTTTCTCTCATCCTATTTATTGTTGTGGAAAACAGCAGAGTGGCTTTGTAAATTTATAGATTACCTAATTTAAAATCCAAGTTTCAAATTATGTTTTTCTCTCTTTCATTACTCTAGGTTACCCTAAATACCAATCTAAATTTCTTTAAATGGCATGAGCTACCAATCAGAATCACAAAAAAAATATATATCTATATAAATTGAAATTGTAATGAGTCTTACCAGTGCATTGCTAGCACTTTGGTTCATTTGATATGAACTTTGTTTTTTAAAGTACCACATGGTAAGGCTTTGAAACTTCAGTTTGTAAAAAAAAACTGTAACAGCCTTACAGCCTTTGAAGTCACTACTGATATAACTCTGAACAGATCCATTCAAGTTCAACTAACATCAGACAAATGTTTAGTGTATCAGAGGAAGCCACAAAAGCAAGGATTTCATCAATATTTCACAACAGCCTCAGGGAAACTGTAGATTGCAATGCTGTAGGGCAGCTAATGGAATTACACACAAGGGTTTTGTACATTTAAAATAAGCAGCTACTAAAAAAATTACCCTTCAGTTTGATAGAAACTGTATAAAACTGCAGATGGGAAACAATTAAATAGCTACCAACATTTATCCATGTCAGCCTGATAGGTCATTTAATAACAGGTATTTCTTTCCTTCTTGCCTTTTTTTTTTTTTTCCTGGTAGGGCAATAATAAAGATTAACATTTATGAAAAGTAGCATAAAATATAGTACAGCCAAATGAATAATTAAAGACGCTTCTGAAGAATTTGTTTGCTATTGTATGGCCATGAAGACTGCTCTCCAGTAATGAAGTACATTTATATTAAATACAATTATAAATAGAAAGAAGATGAGGATTATGTTTATGGACACTTGCTTTTTATCCTAAAAAAAAAAAAAATCTTTGACTCATTTCTATTGAATCCATGGCTTATCGCATGGACAGCATTTCTTCACAACACATTCCCCTTGAAAAGAGTTGGGCCCTGCCTTTGAATGCATGTGGGGTACACTTGAAGCTGGACATATTAGATATAATAAACCAATGAAAGATCAACACTTTCCCTGAAAGGCACTTGATCAGAGTGAAGAATTCTGTATATGAAAGCACAGTGTTTATTCTAAAAATAGATCCATATAATCATATTCCTTTTCATTCAACATGTAAAAATCTTGAAGTACTAGCCCGTCACATGGTTGTTTTCAAGTGTTTAGGTATGGTCTGCTACTGTGGGAAATTACTATTTCTGTTAATAAATGATACTTGTTCGGTGCACTGAATAGCACGATGTGAGAGACAAATTATTTGATTATTACTTTTAAAAGGCTGCTTATTACTTGGCCTCTCCAATTCAAAACAGACCAGTTTGGTTAAATACAATGGAGTACCCAGTCTCATGCAGAAGCCCCACTTCAAGAAAGCCTGTGAACATGTTAAGTTTGTCCCATTTGGGGTAAGAGTAGATAGGCTTATCTGCCATAAAGCGAGGTATGGCATGATGACGCTCCACTGCCATAATTACTTAATAATCTCTTATTAATATGTAAACAATAGCAGCCTGATTTCGGTAATGGGATGAAAGATTAAATGAGTTAGCCTTGATAGAAAATCTGCCAGAGCAGGGGGCTAAGAGACAGGCTCAGCTGTCATAATGCCAGCATCTGCCACTGGCTGCTGAGGTGCTTCTTGCAAGTCACGCAGGGTCAGTTCAAAGCTCAGATGTTTTTACGGATAACCTCCATGAACAGTCACTTCCAAAACCCCAGCCTCCCTGCCTGTTGAACTGCAAAATGCTGCTTCCTGTACAAGTTCTGCAGGGGCATGCTGCGAAGTGTGTGGTGCTTATACGGGGAACTGGACATCTAGAGCTACGTGAGAACCCTGCTGCATGACCCACTGATGGGCAGAAGCCAACAGCACTTCTTAAATATATTTATTAAAGCCCAAAACTCATGGAAAGCCGAGGATGCTGCATACAATGCAAGCTCCTTGCAATAACTTACTGACTAGGACCCCATATTACAGCCTTTTAAAAAAAATATTAATATGGTTTTAAAAGTACACTACTAGTATAACATTTATCTAAAGAGCAGTGGGCCTTTTGATTTTCCCTTTGGATACACAGCTGTAGAGCAGCTCCAGTGAGATCAGCTTTGCAGCCATACTTGCCAGTACTTGTCATCAATCTGTGCTGGTTACTCATATCTGGTTAAACCACGGCTGCAACATCTTTGTCTCTTAACATCTCTTTGGATAAGGTACATGAGTAGAAAGTGGGAGTATAATGAAATATATCTCCCTCATCTTCTTGCTTTGTTTTGATCTTGCATTCCAGGCATAAAAAACTGCAAACAATTTTGAAGTGTGGATTTTCACTTGCTGGGATTTCAGCGTAAACGGAACGCTAGCGAAGGATACATAGATCATCAAGTATTTTATTTCCCCTCTTTATTTTCCTTTCAGGAACATACTGTTGTAAATGTTGGTCCAAATGAATAGTCTGTTTCTTTTGTGACAAATATTATGGCCAACAAACGTTGACTTTTGACCATTAGACATCCCTGCACTTATAGCCACATAACCATCAAAGCACTAAGCCAGCATGAAGGTCATTACCCCAGACAGCATCTTACTTCGACTAACTTCTCAGATATGTAAGCAATAAGCAGTTGCAAGAGATTGATATGATACTTTGTGAGTAATTTGGATGAACTATAACACTAACCCAGTAAAGTATTATAATTTTAAATGTGTCCAGAAAATAATTGAAATTCTGGTTTAGCTTCATCATAATGCACAGTGCCAGGTATATTTAACAGCTGACTAGTTTAGCATGAATATTGCTTTACAAATGAGGTCATATTGTTTTTAAGAAACAATGTTGCTATCAAACATGTTTAGGAGGAAAAGCAAGAGATTATGAGTACACTTTTAACCTTTCTGTCTCTTTCTATATCTGTTTACTATGGTGATTTAGGTGCTCAGTGTTGTTTGAAGGCAAACATAGAAGGTTCTGGCATTTAAAAGAGATCCAGTAATGAGCAACTGGCAGTCAGATTCTTTCTTATTATTACTCTGTCACAAAAACTCTGTTCTACATCACTCCATCTTTGCAACACCAGTCAGAGATGAGAAAGGTCAAAACATCTCCTTCAAACATAGAGTCTGTACATGCACAGCACCATTCCTGAGTCACACACAGCTGGCAAATTCAATCCATGCTGGGGAAAAGAACAGTCCGTAGGTGACTCAGTCTCATCAGAGAGAAGGCTTTGCTCCTGCTGCCACGGTCACAGTCCAGGTCAGAGTGGGATCACCTACTAACTCTAGTCCATAGGTTTCCTTTTTATCCCGTACCCTGGTGTCAGAATGAGTGATACCTAAACAAGCCGCCCAAAGGAGCATTTAATATGTACAATATGTATGCCCCCGCCTACCTAATGATTGGACATTTTTCAACCCAAGGAAGGGGCACACAGAGAGCCTCATCCTGCTTTCCACTTCTCATTGCAGTTGACTGTGAGAAGGCATCAGCAACTGTGATGAGAATAAACCTGCAAGCCTCTGAAATCTGTTTCAAAGATGGAAAAAACTTCTTTTAAGGTCCCGTCTGAAGTAATCCCTCTGCGAGAGGCATGACCACAGGTGAGATGGTGCTGGCTTTGGTAGCAGGAGCTTGAAGTCATTTTTACCCGAAATTTTGGGGGAGTCATATTCCCACTCTCTTCACAGACCAGGAAAATATGCTGCAGCTTTAGTATCACCGTTGTAATTTTATGAATGTACTGACCCCAACACCAATAACTGCTCTACAAAAATCTTTTACCGACGTGGAAGAAAGTCTTCCAGCTCCAAAAGCTCCCAGTTTTGATACACTCCAGCGCTTTCCTCTCTCCTTCCACACAATCTGGGGTGCTGCCCTCCTGTTTCCTTGCAGATAGGAAGGCCTATTAATAGTAACAATACTAATAATTATCAGTAGTAAAATTAGTACTGTTGGTTCCATTCTGCAAGAAACTTGTGCAAAACAAATCAATCCATGTCAAAAGGAAAAGCTTCCCACTAATATGGAAAATAAATATAGTTTCCAAGTACCTATCAAGATTACTAAAATAAGAGAAATTTCAAAGAAAAAAAGAAATTCTTGAAACACGAATATTAAGCTGTGTTCTTTTAAATTGTGTCTCAAATGATCCAAGGAAGGACTTAGATCCAGGGCCAGTATGCAGATCATTTACAGATCATAATCACC